>NC_081411.1:376477895-376675105 GCF_030272615.1 Cryptomeria japonica | reverse complement strand
AAAATGTTTCAAGAGAAACTAGTTTATGAGTATATAATGCATACACATAGAGCTTGATGGTTAGATGAGCAATTCAAGTTATGTAAGGACACATTTCCTCTTGGCACCATTGTCTCTATCATTGATTTCACTAAAAATTGTACACTACAACCTCAAAATAAAGTTCAATATATGTATTATCACTGTACAAAAATTTCTATTTTTGTAAACATAGTATTCATGCATGTAGATGATAGCATAGAGGAGGATAGAAAGGTTGTAAGTGAGTATCACTTCTACATAAGTGATGATCATACTCATTCATCAAAGTTTGTACAAGGATTCTTTAAAGTTTTCTATGATAGTTTAAGGGAAAGGAACATATGATACAACTAACACTTAATATGGTCAGATAATTGCACCGCACAATTCAAGAATGGAAGGATGTTTTATTGGTTGACAAGGATGCATATGGACAAGCAGTGTACAAGATTTTTGGAATTTTACTGAGGCTGGACATGGTAAGGGAGAGCACCATAGTGCAGGAGCATGTGTTGAAAACAACCCTAGCTAGAGAAGAATTGAAGTACGAAAGTGCTACTGAGTTGATAGATGCATAAACAATTGTGTGATGGTGTAAGTCTATGATGGGTCTAGGTAATCTAGGTACATCAATTGTTCATAGATATTTTTGGTTGATCACTGAATCTAACATTGAAAACTATCTAGATTTTTCTACAGTTGCAGGATCAAGTGACATTCACTCATTTATGAGTTCAAATTGAAGTTCATTGGTAATTTATACAAGACTGATGGTATGTTTTATGCTCTTCATGCATGTATTGTTTGTGGGAAGAATGTGAATCACAAGAGTGGGTTGAAAAATGGTCTTGTAGACCATTGGTTCCCATTGATTCATATCGAAATTCCAAAAGCACTACAATTGAGCCAGATGGAGACATCAGTGGATTTTGACCATGTATTTGACCTAGTGGATTCAGGTGATTTTTTTTGCAAGTATTCTTTTTGGTTCATTTTTTTGTACATCATATTAATTTTTGGTATTAATTAACACTTTATAAAATGCAGGTCATGTGTATACAGTTGGGTTGTAGAAGAGAACAATGAATAAGGAACAAATTACAATTTGGTGTTGTGTATACAAGGTCTCTCTCTCTCTCTCCTCTCTCTCTCTCTCTCTCTCGCTCTCTCATCTCCTTTTCTCTCCCTTCCTCCATACCCCTTCTTCCTCTCCCTCCCTCCCACCTCTTTCTCTCCCTTTCTCCCTCCCTCTCCCTCATCTCCCTCGCTCTAACCTTCCCTCCCCCCTCTCTCTCTCTCTCCCTCTCTCTCCCTCTCCCTCCTCCCCCCTCTCTCTCTCTTCTTGTCGCTTATTCCCCTCCTTTCTCTCTCCCTCTCCATCCTTCCCTCTATCTATCTCTCTCTCCCTCCCTCTACCTCTCCACCTCCCTCCCCCCTCTCTCTCTCCCTCTCTACCTCTCCCTCCTTCCCTCCTCTCTCCCTCTCCCTCCTCCCCCCTCTCTCTCTCTTCCTATCGCTCATACCCCTCCTTTCTCTCTCCCTCTCCATCCTTCCCTCTATCTATCTCTCTCTCCCTCCCTCTACCTCTCCCTCCCTCCCCCCCCCCTCTCTCTCTCTCTCTCCCTCTCTACCTCTCCCTCCTTCCCTCTCCCCTCTCTCCTCTCTCTCTCTCTCTCTCTCTCTCTCTCTCTCTCTCTCTCTCTCTCTCTCTCTCTCTCTCTCTCTCTCTCTCTCTCCCTCCCTCTCTCTCTCTCTCTCTCTCTCTCTCCCTCCCTCTACCTCTCCCTCCCTCCCCCCTCTCTCTCCCTCTCTCCCTCTCCCTCCTTCCCTCCTTCTCTCACTCCCCCTACTCTCTCTCCCCCTCTCTCTCTTTCTATTCCTTCCTCCATACCCCCCCCCCCTCTCTCTCTCTCTCTCTCTCTCTCTCTCTCCTTCCCCCCTCTCTCTCTCCCTCTCTCCCTCTCCTTCCTTCCCTCCTTCTCTCACTCCCCCTACTCTCCCCCCTCTCTTTCTCTCCCTATCACTTCCTCCATACCCCTTCTCTCTCTCTCTCTCTCTCTCTCTCTCTCTCTCTCTCTCTCTCTCTCTCTCTCCCTCTCACTCCTTCCCTCCATCTCTCTCCCCCCCTACTTTCCCTCTCCCTTCTTCTCTCCCTCCCTCCCCCCTCTTCTCTCCCTCTCTCCCTCCCTCTACCTCTCTCCCTCTCTCTCCCTCTCTCTCCCTCTCTTCCTCTCTCTCCCTCTCTCCCTCCTTCCCTTCCACCCCCCCTCCCTTTTCATTCAATTTTTTTCTACTACCAATAGTGCGTACGGGGTACTGAACCTATTAGTTCACTGCCCCGCCATAACGTTCTTAAGGCATGGGAGCATGTACATGGTACATATTACTTTTAAGCATGTACGTGATACGTATTACTCGTAAGCACGTACAGGGTACTAAGTCCATTATTCGCTACGCTATGATAACATTTTTTAGGCTCAAGAGTGCATATGCACTACTTATTAGTACAAAATGGAAAAAAAAATTGTTGGGATTGCCAACAATTTATGGACTAACAGCACATACGCGGTTATTAATGTAGCATGTACATAGTACATAGACATAGTTTTAGTTGCCCAAGAGCCTCAACGACCTCAAAAGAAGTATTTGAGGTTGTTGAAGGCCCCACTGGAACTGTGTCTGCACTTCTATCACTATTTTATACATAGAGGTAAGTGATTTTTTTGTTTTTGCATGATTTCAAATAATTGAATTGTTGTTCTTATTAGTTTTATCAATAGTATTGTGATTGTTTAATAGTTTGATTCCAAAAAATAATGATAAGATGCATATTTATAGTTATTTGTTTGTTTATGAACTTTTGTTTACATATATATGTAATATGATTCTATTTAGGACAACCGATATCAACCATGGGAAAGAACAAGCAAGGAATGATGGAACAATGAGAGGTTGAAAATGAAAGACAAAGGCAGCGTATGAAGAAATTATGTGACATAAGAACAACCGGAGAAGAAGTTGTGTCATCCTCAACATCTCAATTCGATTTACCAAATGAACATAATGCACCTAATGCAATTGAAGAATAGACATTTGATTTACCATATGAACCTAATCCAATTGAACAAGATACCGCATTGAATAATCAATTAAATGATGAACATACAACTTCTCTATTTGATGAATTGAATGTACATAATGCATTGATGTTAACACCTCCTAGAGTCATTCGTAGGAAACCAAAGTATCTAATTCACATTGATGAGAATATATTCAAGCCAATGCCCACTAAAATGAATGAACGAACTTGTAGGAGAATGGTTAAAATAGTATGGCAAAACTATTTTGAAAACTTAAATCAAACCGCAAGATGTCAATTAATTGTTCAAATGATTAAAAATTTGAATTTTAGAGAGACAATGAAAATTCTAGGCCTAAGATCATTTGAAAGTAATAGTCAAAGAACTATTGTGAGAAATCTATTTGATGCATATCAAGCTATTGGTTCAAAATCACATACTAAAGATTCTATTGCTACTCGACGTGTCATTACATCAACCATAATGAGCAAGAAAATAAAAAAAGATCGTTTGATAAGAAAAACAAGTAAGTCATTAAATGTTAGTAGATCAACATTAAGTAAAGCATTAAAGAGGTGGGAAAAAATAGAGGAACCTAACAATAATTCTCTTTGGGCATTCTTGGGTAGACTACCACGCAAAGACAAGGTTGTTGTTGATGCACTAAGAACATTAATTGATAATTTTGGCATCACAACACAAGAGTTTCGCCCAACTAAATAGATGTTGTTAGAAGGTGAATTGGGTCTACAAAGCATGAGCCACATGCCAAACACTATTTGGATATGACTCAAAGTAAATTTTATGAAAGATTCTTTCAAAAGTTTCCTCAAATAAGAATTTCTCAAAGATTTTTTGAAATGGCAAAACCTTTTAATATTAAAATTAATCATGTACGCACCACATGTTGCTGTAGGATGCATATTGAATTTTCCATGCACTATGATATTTTTCGTTATATTTGTTCTTCTTTGCACACTAACGATGTTTTGCAGGAATGCAATATACAAGTACCTCCTAAGTCGATAAGAGAATTTATTTCAAGTGTGCTATGTAATAGACATGATAGTTGCATTTATTATAAGACGGCTTGTTTGGAAGGTTCTTGTGCTATATTTGGTGGTTTGCAATGTTTACCAAGATGCGTACAATTGGAGAGCACACATAAAATTTCTATGAAACTAGTTTCTTTTAGAAAATACAAGACAATCACATATGGAGTTAAAAATGGAAAATATTTAAGGAGATGTGAGCTAGTGAAAAATGATATATGTGTAGCTGAATTTATGAAAATGTTTCAAGAGAAACTAGTTTATGAGTATATAATGCATACACATAGAGCTTGATGGGTAGATGAGCAATTCAACTTATGAAAGGACACATTTCCTCTTGGCACCATTGTCTCTATCATTGATTTCGCTAAAAATTGTACACTACAACCTCAAAATGAAGTGCAATATATGTATTATCACTCTACACAAGTTTCTATTTTTGTACACATAGTATTCATGTATGTAGATGATAGCATAGAGGAGGATAGAAAGGTTGTAAGAGAGTATCACTTCTACATAAGTGATGATCGTACTCATTCATCAGAGTTTGTACAAGGATTCTTTAAAGTTTTCTATGATAGTTTAAGGGAAAGGAACATACGATACAACCGACACTTAATATGGTCAGATAATTGCACCGCAAAATTCAAGAATGGAAGGATGTTTTATTGGTTGACAAGGATGCATATGACAAGCGGTGTACAAGATTTTTGGAATTTCACTGAGGCTGGACATGGTAAGGGAGAGCACGATGGTGCAGGAGCATGTGTGAAAAGACCCCTAGCTAGAGAAGAATTGAAGTACGAAAGTGCTACTGAGTTGATAGATGCATAAACAATTGTGTGATGGTGTAAGTCTATGATGGGTCTAGGTAATCCAGGTACATCAATGGTTCATAGATATTTTTGGTTGATCACTGAATCTAACATTGAAAACTATCTAGATTTTTCTACAGTTGCAGGATCAAGTGACATTCACTCATTTATGAGTTCAAATTGAAGTTCACTGGTAATTTATACGAGACTGATGGTATGTTTATGCTCTTCATGCATGTATTGTTTGTGGGAAGAATGTGAATCACAAGAGTGGGTTGACAAATGGTCTTGTAGACCGTTGGTTCCCATTGATTCATATCAAATTCCCAAAGCACTACAATTGAGCCAGATGGAGACATCAATGGATTTTGACCATGTATTTGACCTAGTGGATTCAGGTGATTTTTTGAGTTAACTTTTTTGCAAGTATTCTTTTTGGTTCATTTTTTTGTACATCATACTTAATTTTTAGTATTAATTAACACTCTATAAAATGCAGGTCATGTGTATGCAGTTGTTGTAGAAGAGAACAATGAATAAGGAACGAATTACTATTTGTGTTGTTGTATTGAGCCAAAAAGAAAATTGACAACCACAATCATTGATGAAGAGGGTATTGAGTACCCAATAGGGTCAGTTGTCATGACAGGAACATGGCTTTGGAGATACCCTATCAAGAATTATGATGTTTGGTTGAAACACAGACATATTCTTCATTTCTCTAACCTTTTTGTTGCAACAAATATTCATTTGATGAAGTATCATTGTAGACCTCGTAACAAGATTTTATGGAAATTTCGTGAATTTGACCATGAGGCAATACTTGACACAATATGGGTTAGAGCTGGTCCTGAAGGCCCACTTGATTGATTCTATGGGTTAGAGTAGAATGATTTTGAGAATTTTGTATAAATCATCGATGAATTGTCTATATTCATTTTTTGTATATACAAATGCCCATGAGCTGATTTTTACATGTTTAGGGGCATAATTTTGTATATTTAAATGGCAATGAGATGATTTGTACATATGTACATGCTAAAATTTGTATATTAAAATGGCGATGAGCTGAATCGTACATATTATAATGCCAAATTTTGTATAAAAGCCCATGATATGATTTATAAGACATTTTTTTGTTTAATCAAATAGCCAAGAGCTGATTTGACCATATTCAGAGGCAAATTTTTGAATAATATGTGACAATGTTTTGTGACTATTTTGTGTGTCAATGTTTTGTGACTATGTTTTGAGTATATGTGATGTGTCCCTGGTCAATCATGAGTATTCTTGATTCTTGTATAATCATGGAGAATTATTTGAGTCATTATCAGCTCATAGGGGTCATAGCTTGAGACTAGATACAACTTGAGGAAAATTATCATTGTTGTCAAAAATATTGTCAAAAAAGTTGTCAAGCAACTTCTACATTGCATTGGTAGGGTATGACTCTCGATGTTCAAGTGTGTTGGGATGAATGATAGGGGCATTCCTAGCATAAAAATACCTACCTAGATGTGCTCTTGATGTTGGTTTGTGTACATGATGAACCGAATCAATTCTAGCCAATCCTACAACTTTGCATTGCATGCAACTGACGGTTTTTGCAGCAGATGAAAAAATCTTACCAATTGAAAATGGCTCTGAGTCATCAAAAATTGAGATAGGACATTGTAGAGGAGCCTCACCCAACCCCACAGGTTCAAATGGATTGACCATATGTGTCCTAGATTTTAAGAAACACTTCGTCAAATTTTGACAATTTTTTGGACTCAGGACACTTGAGAGATTGCCCTAGTATGATATGACTCTCGATGTTATAGTGCTTTGGAATGTATGAGAGGAGAATTCATAGCATAAACCTACCCACCCAAATGCGCTCGTGATGTCGGATTGTGCACACAACAAACCAAATCAATTCTAGCCAATCCTGCAACTTTGCATTGCATGCAACTGACAATTTTTTGCAGCAGGTGAAAAATGCTACCAATTGAAAATGGCTTTGAGTCTTCAAAAATAGAGATAGGACATTATATTGTATCCTCACGTGACCCCACAAGTTCAAACAAATTGACTGTATGTGTCCAATATTGGAAAAAATAGTCCGTCAAATTTTGACAATTTTTTGGACTCATGGCAGTTGAGTGATTGCCCCAGTACATTATGACTCTCGATGTTCCGACATTTTGGGATGCATGAAAGGGGAATGCCTAGTGTAAACCTACCCACTCAGACGTGCTCGTGATGTTGTTTTGTTCACATAATGAACTAGATCAATTCTAGCCAATCTTGCAACTTTGCATTGCATGCAACTTACGGTTTTTGTAGAAGGCAAAACAATGCTACCAATTGAAAATGGCTTCGATTCATCAAAAAAAAATATAGGCCATTGTAGAGGTGCCTCACATGACCCCATGGGTTCAAATGGATCGACCATATGTGTCTTGGATTGGAAGAAACAGTCCATCAAATTTTGACAATTTTTTTAACTTATGGCACTTGAGAGATCACCCTAGTACGGTATGAATCTCAACGTTCCAACACTTTTGGATACATGAAAGGGGTATACCTAGTGTAAACCTACCCACCCAGATGTTCTTGTGATGTTGGTTTGTGCACACGATGAACCAGATCAATTCTAGCCAATCTTGCAACTTTGCATTGCATGCAATTGATGGTTTTTGCAGCAGGTAAAAAATGCTACCAATTGAAAATGGCTCTGAGTCATCAAAAAATGAGATAGGCCATTGTAGAGGAGCCTCACGCAACCCCATGGGTTCAAACAGATTGACCATATGTGTCCTGGATTGGAAGAAACAGTCCATCAAATTTTGACAATTTTTTGGACTCATTGCATTTGAGAGATCGTCCCGGTACGGTATGACTCTCGACGTTTCGATGCTTTGGGATACATGACAGGGGCATTCCTAGCATAAACCTGCCCACCCAAATGCACTCGTGATGTTTTTTTGTGCACACGACAAACCAAATCAATTGTAGCCAATCTTGCAACTTTGGATTGCATGCAACTGATGGTTTTTGCAGCAGGTGAAAAAATGCTACCAATTGAAAATGGCTCTGAGTCATCAAAAACCAAGATAGGAAATTTTAGAGGAGCCTCACATGACTCCATGGGTTCAAATGGATTGACCATATGTGTCCTATATTTGAAGAAACAATCTGTCAAATTTTGACAATTTTTTTGGACTCAGGGCACTTGAGAGATCGCACTGGTACGATATGACTCTTGATGTTCTGGCACTTTGGGATGCATGAAAGGGGCATGCCCAGAATAAACATGCCAATTTATATTTCCTCACGATGTCAGTTTGTGCACATGACAAGCCGAATCAATTATAGCCAATCCTGCAACTTTGCATTGCATGCAACTGACGGTTTTTGCAGTAGGCAAAAAAATGCTACCAATTGAAAATGGCTCCGAGTCATCAAAAAATGAGATAGGCCATTGTAGAGGAGGCTCACGCAACCCCATGGGTTCAAATGGATCAACCATATGTGTCCTGGATTTGAAGAAATAGTCCATCAAATTATGACAATTTTTTGGACTCAAGGCACTTGAGAGATTGCATCGGTATGGTATGACTCTCGACATTTTGACGCTTTGGGATGCACAAAAGGGGCATGCAAACGGGCATGCCTAGTATAAACCTTCCCACCTGAATGCGCTCGCAATATCGGTTTGTGCACATGATGAACAAAATTTGACCATTGCGAGCATGAGGGTGCTCTCGCACCAAACACATATTGTTGTTTATATTCATATTGTTAATTTTTGTTGTTTATATTCATATTGTTGATTACATATGCAAATATTCATTTAAATTTATAAAAGGGAAGCCACCAAATACAACTAATACACAATAATGAACTGAATACAAGGATTTTTATAGGGTTAATTCAACATTTTAGAAATTTTATCAAATCATATTCCATGATTGCAATGTTTTATATCATATTTTTTTGTTGTTTATATTCATATTGTTGATTACATAGGCAAATGATCAATTAAATTTATAAAAGGACAACCAAAAAATACAACAAATAGAAAATAATGAACTCAGTACACATTTATTGGAATGAATATCGACATTATATATATATAAAAAGGCATGTCTGCCAAGTCAATACAAGTATTACAAAAATGTGGCATATGCCATGTCCAAATCGATATACAATAAAAATGTAGAATATATCTACATGTATTGGTCATTCTATTACCAAAACTAACACTATATGATCCTAAACTTGTGGTGGATCATCAAAATCAAGCCTCTTCAATGCAGTACGCGGCTTTGTAGATGGCTGCTAAACCACAATTCAAAAGCCAAGTTAAAATTCTTTTGTAGAAAATAGTTCACAATTAACAACATAATTATGCATCTAACTATAATTCCTTTACAATTAAAATGTAGATTACCTCATCAACTGAACTAGGAGCTAGTGTCTTTGCTCTCCTCTCCTTGTCACTCTTAGGATTTTTCTTGAAGACATACTTAAATGGATCCACGTTATGGCCGTACCGCAAAGGGGTCTATTGTAGATTAAATGTATAATTAATACAATGTACTAACATAAATATATCAAAAACACTTAAAAGCTATAATATAGAGAACAATGACGTACCTGTGCCTGAGAAGCTTCTCCAATGGACTGAGGATGGCTCACCATTGATGGAGAAACTATCGCTATTACCTATACAAAAATGTTCAAAGATTAAATAAAATTAATATAATGATAAGTATTGTAGGTTAAAAACAAATAATTTTACATATAAAAAAAAAGTGTATCGTATCCTAAGATGCTTCTCCAGTGCACGGAGGAGGGTTCACCATTGATGAAATAGGTTTGGATATTTTCTATATGAAAACCTATGATTATAATATATCACAAGTTCACATGTACGCATGCATATAATCATGAAATCAATAAAATAAAGTAGAGATACATACCTCCGCTCTCTCTTGATCCACAGGCGAATCAGGTGCATTCAACAAATCCACATAGCTCAATGGCCATTGTACATGTAAAATAGACAAAAAACACTAATCAATCTACAAACCCCAACTAATACTTGATTTCAACATTTTAAAACAATTGTACATCTAAAAATGTGTTCAATTACCTTCTTCCCACGTTTTGGCATCTTCGAGGAATTCTTTTTCTTAGGACGAGCCCTAGACACAGAGGGGGGTACCAAAAAAAATAAAATTAACATGAGATATTAGTATAGATAATAAATTAAAAATAATTTTAAAAATCTAAAATGAAATGACTTGCATATTCCATCAAAACAATACATAAAAAGGGTTGTACAAAATATGATACCGTATAGCCTTGTAGGCCAAAATTGATCGTGAGCGTGATGTCATCAATCTAGGAAATTTGGTCCGCTATCAACACCTACAAACCAAAAATTGGACCAAGCATTAAAGATAGTTAGTATATCTTGTATTTTTTTGAATTCAAAGTGTACTATTCTATTTTAACATGTTACAAAATTTATACCTCAGGCATCGAAGTTGCAGCTATAGTAACTAGGGGAGGAGTATGGGACACAGTTGTTGCATCCTGAAATGCATATTATTTGTCTCAATTTAAATCGATGTATAAATGAAAATTCATTTATGTAATTACAAATTTAAAGTGGATGATAAATAAAATGCTATGAATTCAAATCAACACACCTGTGTCTATTGTTGATGGAAAAATACCATGTCCATCAACTCATCTGTCAGTGTGAAATCCTCAACCATGCGGGCCTGACATCTACTCCCACAAACCGTGCACAAATGAGATGTGGATCCATCTGCACCGGCTGCATCATCTATTCCCAAGCAACTGACACACATATATTGGATGGGCTCTTTGTCGCTGCCTGGAGAAACTAATGGCTCATCATCCAATACAATAGGGTGTGCTAACGACGTCCCATGCTCGATGATGGCACCAATCAACATTGTGGTTGTCTGAAAATTTTGTAGCTCCATCAACTCTTTCAACTCTATTGGGACAACTTGATGCACCTTGGGTTTGGATGCTAGGGGGTGATGACTCTCTGCAGGGTAATCACCTATGGGCTACAGGTCTATCTTGGGCAGAGCCACCACCTCTCCCGTGGAACTCTCTCATGTCAAAATAGTTTGGGCACACATTGAGCACAAACTCACAATATACTTTTCTCAAAAAATATAATGGCACCTCATAATTATTACAAGGTGGATCATCAAAGACAATCCACCACCTCTGCCAAAAAATATTATTCATCTGCACATTGGTATACCAATGTATGGGAAACCTATTTGCATTAAGAGGTAATGACTGACCAGTTTTGCGATCAACAAAAAGGGCACATATTTGTTGTTTACTAATATTTTTATTTTTTACTCCCTCGTATGATATCCCAGCGACATAGAATTGACGACACCTATCCCTAAAGCTTACTCATTTGGTAATTTGTGTGGAAACAACTATGGCACCACTAGCTAATGTTTCTAGGCTAGTGGCAAGGGATTGATGATGCTCAAGTTTAGATGTTTTCAATTTAACAATCAGTCTATTGATTTTAGACGTATTTTGTCCTAACTGATTAATTAATTGCTCCTGTGTTTCAGGTATGTGGTCAAAAGGAGGAATTGGGGGTGTATCTTGTGGGTTTTCAGGAGGTGCATTTGATTGTTCTTGTTGTGGATTAGAAGAATATGGTTTTTGAAACAAAAATGGAAAAAACCTAATCAAAATTAATCAAATTAAATTCAAAATGTAAAAAAATTGAACAAACGAAAAATAAAGACAAAAATAAACAAAAACTAACCTTGATCCATAGTGTCTGGAGGAGAAATCTAGCACCCCGTTCGCATTTTAGGAGATAAAATGAAGAAAAAACAAACTAAAAATGCGCTATTCATGGGAAAATAAGACCCAATTTTTTTTTAAACTTTTTTTGACAAGCACCGCATACGCGGTTCTTTTGGGATTATTAGCGCGTACGCGCTCATTTTCCTATAAGTAGTGTGTATGCGCTCATTTACCTAGAGGTAGCATGTACGTGCTACTTTCCCTAAAAGAAGTGCATACGCGCTACCTTCTCTAGGCTTGGGAACAACAAACCTAAGCGCGTATGCGGTCATTTCAAATTTTAGAACCATGTACGCACTGCTTGTTTTTCCATGTTTTTTTTGGGTGGAGTCCACTTTTCTGACCACCATCTTTGTGCACATACCCTGATATATGAAATGGCAGATTCTTTGATATGTTAATACCAGCAAAGTTATCACAGTGAATAACTACCAGTTCATTACAATCGATCCTTATGTCCTTCAACATTTTCTTCATCCATAGAATTTATGTATAGTTAGTAGCAGCAACAACATACTTAGCTTTAGCAGTAGATAAATAAGTACATGACTGTTTCTTGTTGATCCATGAAACAAGTTTCTTTCCAAGAAAGAAAGCTCCACCAGATGTTATTTTTCACTCATCTATATCTCCAGCCCAATCTGCCTCTGAATATGCAGATAGTGTAAAGTCATCATCTTTAGGATACTATAAACCATATTCAGGTGTTCCTTACAAATATCTGAAAATCCTTTTCACTACACTCTCATGATTCTCTCTAGGATCACTCTGATATCTTGATACAATACAAATTGCATTCATTATATCTAGTCTAGTCTGAGTCAAATATAACAAACCTCTAATCATAGATTTGTACCTTGTAGGATTTGCTGGCTTTGTGTTGTCATTGATGTCAACTAGTATGGGATGTCTACCAGTAGAAGAGATGTATGTGCAACACTATCAAGGAGGAGTTGAGGTTGAGATATCTTTGATATCACCTTGTGTTGCAGGACACCCGTAAGGTAAGGATGAATGACCACTATAGTCACCGGTACACAAGTTAGTTCCTGACTTGTGTGGATGAGTTGGTAAGGTGATCGTCACTAGTATAGTATATCACAAGTAAGGAAATAATGTCAACAGGTAAGTGATGTATTGACATGGAGAAGATAGATCAACCAAGTGAGTGGTTGTCAACCTACAAATCTCATGATCGGTGTACAAGCTGGAGGGCCAAGGTGCTTGAGTTGTTGTTTGTCATGAAGAGGCAGAATGTTACCTAAATCAAATGAACACAAGAGGAGAAGAATGAATAGGTCATAGGTATGTTGTGGGGTTGCTGAACAATAGGACTCCCACTGGATGAAGAATCAGTCATCATGAGAAGCAATGACTGACAGTGAATGTGCCCACATTGGATCACATGTGCCTGTTTGAAGATATGCTGCACAAATAGGGAAGTCACATGAGTACATTGCAGATACAAAAGACTCCCCATCTGATGAAGATGTGAATAAGATAGGTTAGCAAGAGTGCTGACCATTTGAGTAGTTCACCAGAAGAGAAGCAGAGTGCAAGGTTGATGACAGACCGATTTGAGGGTTTAACCGACAGGGTTAGTAAATTGACAAAAAGATGAACTGGTAGAGTGTTTGGTCGGTGATCCTAACTAGACCGACATGGATCCAAGCTAGCAGCTGGTCAACATGGATGCCACATGGAGTCAAGGTGGCAGACTTGCATGCAGTGGTAGATGGAATGAACACTGATGAAGTAGTTGCAGATTTGGTCAACATTAATGGCAGATCCCATAAATCATGGGACGTGTTGTAGAGCTATTGCAAAGGTTTGTGGCTCGAGGTCTAAGGGACAACTAAGAACCAACTTAAATTGATTGAGAAGATCGAAGTAGATGAAGGAAACAACAAGACTAATCTAGGTTCTTGACCAAGAGATCTGTCGACAAAGTAAAAAGCAGATTGCCAAAGATAGAAGGCAAGACAATGGGGGTGATGAGGAAACAGCTGTCTGAGCGATCAGATCGTGCATGATCTGATTGGATTTGGTTTTCCTCAAGGTAAGTGAAGAAACCCTAACTGCCCTAAGTTTGAATTAGTTTTTGGCGGGAAAACCAGTCTATAAATATGCAAGCCAAAAAAAAAGACGGTTTCCACTGAATGAGAGAGTAGGGTTGTTGAATATAAGAAGAGAGTGTTGTTGCAAAGTGATGAAGTGTTACTTTTTCATGTAAGAGAAATTCATTCAAGTGCTCAACGCATACTTGAGAAGAGAGACTGAGAGTGAGGGTGAACACCGGTTGAAGTGTTCAACTGGTAGTGTTCATACCGGCATAGCAAAAGTGAAGGAAGTTGTAGAGGCGGTAGACATAGAATCGACCAAGTGTAGTACCGATGAAGAGCAGAGAGTAAGGTGAAGAATCAATAGAGAAGAAGAAGAGGAGAGGTGTACTAGTAGAGTTTACTAGCAGTGAAGTAGCAGATGTGAGCAACAAGAGGAGTGTACCAGTGCAAGAGAGAAGGTATCTCACTGACAAAGTAAGGTATATGAAATGATTACAAGATTCACTTGTAGAAAGATAACTACTTTTGTAATTGATGTTTTTAGTGTGATCATTGATTTGTAGCTTGGTGCAGGGGTTTTAGTTCCTTCGGGTTGTATCCCATTTACAAGTTAGGGGTTGGTGCCTTAAATCAAGGTTGGTGCCCTTAATTAGGGGTTGTAGCTCCTTGGGTTGGTGTCCTAAACATTGTAACAAAGTTTTGATTGTGAGGCTAGATTGGAGCACTAGACTCCAACAACGTTGCTCACCGAGGTTTTTCCCATCTTGGGTTTTCCTCATACATACTAGTGTTATGAGATGTCATTTGTGTGTGATTGTATTTGTGTTGGTCTCCCCACTAATTGGTAAGTCTTCATTGAGCTTGATTTGTGAGCTAGTATACTCACATAGGATAGTTAAAGGGAAAAAGATTGAGAACCACTAATTCACCCCCCTCTCAGTGGTACATTGTGTCTAACAATTGGTATCAGAGAGGAGGTTCCCAGTTAGATGATCTTACTCCATCTTAGGTAGATTCTGGATTAAGGACACAATGGTTTGTTTAGTGTCAATCCCTACTCTAGTGCTTAATGGATCAAACTATGCCATTTGGAGTTGCAGAATGGAAGTCTACCTGTCCTCCCTAGGTTATGATGTCTGGATGGCAGTTGTTAATGGTCTTCCTAGGAATGTTAGTCCTCCCACCAGATCTAAAGAAGAAAGAATATTCTTTTGCAATGAAGAATCCATGATGGCTATATTCAGTGGGCTCACTAGTGATGTCTCCTCCCAAGTGGATAAGTGAAAATCAACAAAGAGTCTATGGGATAGACTAAGGAAACTCTATGGAAATGAACCCTATACCACTAGATCAGCTCATGAGAAAGATATGAACAATGTTGAAGATACATGTGAAGATGAGAGAGGCAGTTTAGATTGTTGCTACAATTTTGGTGATGTGGAGACTCATCTCTTCATGGCCCATGAGACAAACATTGAGAATCACACATCAAAAGCGGATAGTGCAGATAGATCCCATCGATATGATGTGTTTGACAGCGATATTGAAAAATAAGAAGAAGAAGGAGAAAAGGTAAATAGATATAGCCGACAAGATCTATTTGGAAATGATGATGATGTCGAAGTAGATCTTGAGTGTGTACTGGTAAGTGCTCTACAAGATCTTCAAAATGTTAGAAATGATTTCAAAAACTACAAAAGATCAATTCATCAGGATTGCAGCCAGTTGAGAACCTGCCTTGAAATATCAAACCAAAATGTCAGTTTATTGACCACTCAACTAGAAGAGACAAAAATATTGACTAATGATTTGAAATCAATCTTGGACTTCAAGGAAAGTGAAATGTACTATTTTAGAAATGAATACAAGATATTTAAGAATGTTGCAGTTGTTGAGAAAAACTGGTTGATCAGATGCCTTGAAGAATCTAGGAAAAGAATCTCAGAGATGATGTCTCACAAGGAAGACACCAATGAGTGTCGGTGTAGTGATCTAGCTTCTGAGCTATGAATAAAAGATAAATAATATGAGAAGCTTCTTGGAGAAATGGATTTTCTCCGAAATGACCTTGAGAAGTGTCAGGATGAGCTCAAGATAAGAATCTGGTTTGATGGCAACAGTGATACCTTGAACAAAATGTTAAAAAAGCAAAAGCATGCCAAGGACACTGAAGGATTAGGAAGTGGTGCCGGTGAGTGCTCCACCAGCATGAATGTCCCCCACAATGACATTCAATTTGTCCCCTCAAATGGAGAGAACACGGGACATACCTTCATAGTCAGAAATGCTCCCCGAAAGAAGGTTGACCTAAGAACAATCGGTGAAGACTTGCAGACAAGAATGAAGACCGGTGCTGCAAGAAGAAGGAATAATATAGATCCCAAAGGTAAAGTGAATGTGGAAGAAGACAACTTCTCCAGAAGCAGGAACATGAGAAGACAACAAAGAAGACCTCCTACCGACAGAGGACAAAGAAATGCTACCATCCATAGGGAAAAGCAAGTTTGGTATAAGAAGAGACCAGATGGAAGAGCTGCAAAGAATGGACAACCTAGGGTCCATCCCCTAAGAAGAAGAAATGGAGATGCTAAATCGATAAGATCTCCTCATGCATGGCATAACAAATTTTTAAATCATATGCCATCATTTACTGGTTACTGTTTTGCATGTAATGCTTATGACCATAGGGCAAAGGAATGTAGAAATAGATCTAGAAAGAATAATATAGGATCTCATAGACATTAGGCATATAAGAAAAATGTAGCTAGGAGTAGATACATGCATGTCCCCTCTCTCGATTACGCAAATGTTGTTTGTCATTACTGCAATGGATTTGGCCATAGAGAGTTTGAATTCAGGAAGAGGAACCTGAAGTCACATGGAGGCCAGTAAAACAACTATGCTCTACAGAAATGTGGATATAGATCATATGAAAGTCAGAGACTTGCATGGAACCAACGGAGAAATCTCCCTGCAGAAGAAAGGGGTCCACCAGTTTCAGTTGCCAGTCACAACAACATGACCAAAAGAAGATGGTCAAACTGGTATGTCAAGAGATTCCCCAAACATGAAGTTGGGATGGATGTTGCATGCTACTATAACACTAATTCTGACTGTGATGGAGAATCGGGAAATGGAAGAACCCATCAATAGAAGAAGGAAAGACCTTCTCCCAAGCTTGAAAAATGGGAAGAAGATTGAGACCAAGAAGGTATGGAGGAAGAAGACCATGGACCGGCATTGTGCACTCATTGCATAGGTGATATCTTAGGGGGAGTAATATACTAAATTTATCATTCACCCCCTTAGTGATTAAGGCAACATGGAAGAACATGATGTTTCCGGTATGAAAGATTGGATCACTATTGTTGTATCAATATATGACAAGAAAACAATTGGAATCAGATACAGTGTTGACAAAGGTCAGGAGTCATAGGAAGGTGCTCTGGTAGTGATAGTGGATTGGTATAGGAGACTGATATGTATAGGATGTTACCGACATGAATGATAAATAGGTACTTGTAGGTTATGCAAGACAATGAAGTTGAAGATCATTGCAATAGCCCAGGTAGCATGGGTGAATTGATTATGTGTGGCATTGATGTTTTGTCATTGTTGGCATTATGGATGAATTGATTATGTGTGGCATTGATGTTTTGTCATTGATGTCAATACTAGTTGTTACCAGCAAGCAATTTTACACTGGCTGATATGGATGGTAACCAACAGACATGTTACCGGTATAAGATCTAGTGTTACCGGTAGGAGAGATTATTTGTTGGACACTTTCAACGTGTTTGGATTAGTGAAGTATATTGGATTTCATGAGTTATATGCCCATGAGCATATTTTGGTTAGTTGGTATTGGCTTGGTAATTGGATGTTATCATACACTCTGGTAAACCCTTACTAGTACTAGTTTAAAGCTTTACCGACAAAACTTTCAATGAGGAATCATGGCAGGATGCACAATTGGTGTTGGTGCAGCTTCTTCGAGAATTTTAGAATGCTAAAGATGTTTGTTGATCGTATTTCAATTGCTTGAAGACATTTCTTTAGCATGGTGGACCTAGAATAGGTCCAGTACCTATCTAGGTTATGGACCGGTATCATGTTAGCGTGTACTCTACACATTACCTAGATGATTCAAGATATTTTTATTGTTTTGATCTTAAGCCGACATGGCATATCATTGTAATAAGGAATTATGTAATGATTTTATTGTAATATCTTTAGATGGCCGACCTAATTGGTTTAGGCCTTAGGGTTTGTATAAATAAGAGGTATAAACTCTTTCTAAAGTATCATGATTATTGAAAAGGTCATGATCAAGGAATGTAATGTGCGAAAACTATAATATCATTCAAGCAGAGGAGTTGATCGATCATTGGTGATCGGATTGGTTTCAGAAGAGCATTTAGTCCTCCAGCATTGAGCTTAACCGGGACTGTAATCAGGCATAGTAGATGCTATTTCCAATAGTTTACTCTATTGGATTGTTGTCCATTTATCTTGAGAAGGTTGTAGCCTCTTTGTAGTCAATGAGACTCTTTTTTAATGAGCAGTGCGCTCTAGGCAGTGTGCCTTCCTGCAAGTGCAGTCCCCTCATTGTAACACATACTTTCTGCAGAAGTATCATCTGACTGTGGATAGGCTTCCCACCGTGGTTTTTCCCTTTCTGGGTTTTCCATGTACAAATCATGGTGTTATGTGGTATGGTTGCTTTGCATTGATTATCTGGTTAATTGTTAAGTTGTATTGTTTATGGGTATCTATTTCTACCAGCGTCTATTTAAGGTTATATTGTGGATTAAAAGTTATAATCTATTAACAATTGATTCACCCCCCCCCTCTCTCAATTGTTCACTAGTTATCTTAACAGAGTTTGAGAAACTTGAAGCACTATTTGCTAGAAGAGTACCTAAAGGACCGGTAGGAAGTAAGTATGAAGGAAAAACACCTTTTAAATGTTTTGCATGTAATAAGATTGGTCATTTTGCATCTAGATGTCCTAAAAGAAATTTTAGATTTGAAGAAAGAGTTAAAAGATCATTTAAGCCTAACCTTGGATATCATAACAAGTACAAGAAAAATAGAGAAAAATCATGCTACATAGCGGATGAGGAAGGCATTACTGATTCAAATGATGAATTGGAAGAAGACTCTACTAGTGGATACGACAATGGTGAGGAATGGGTATTCCTAGCTATCAAGGAAGATGATCTGGCACTGGAAGAGAATGTACCTGAAGAGAAGGCACTTGCTGCTAAAATTGAAGACAAGGATGAATGGGTAATTGATAGTGGTTGTTCACATGATATGACTGAAGATAAAGTGAAGTTTCTATCTTTACAAGAATTTGATGGTGGCCTAGTTAGATTTGGAGATGACAAGGCACGTATGAACAAAGGAAAATGAGCTATATCATTGGATGGTAAGAACAATACTAACAATGTTTATTATGTTGAAGATTTGAGGCATAATCATTTGAGTGTAGGACAATTGGTAGACAAGGGATTTCAATTACAGTTCAAGTATGGGAAATGAAAAATCATTAATAGATCTAGCTTGGAGATTGCAACCGGTACATAGACAAAAGGTAATATATTTCATTTGAAATTCGCTGAGAAGACATGTTTGATTACACATATTGATGAGAGTTTCCTATGGCATAAAAGGTTGTGTCATGTGAATTTTGATTGCATTATGAAGATTAGTTCAACTAAGGCAGTTAGGGATATACCTAAGATTATAAAGCCCTATAATCTAGTATGTAAAGAATGTCAAATGGGTAAATAGGTCAGAACCTCTTCTAGGAGTATACAAGATAAATCAAAATGATGTTCTTGATCTTATTCATATTGATTTGTGTGGCCTTGCTAGAGTTAAAAGTTTTCAAGGTGATATATATTTCATGCTAATCATTGATGATTATTATAGAATGATGTGGGTTACTTTTTTGAGAGAAAAATCTGAAGCATTTGAAAAGTTTAAAATCTTTAAGGCTAAGTGGAAACTCAGATAGGATTGAAGCTGTAAAATTATTTCTTGCCTATGTTGCTTATAAAGATTACAAGGTTTATTAGATGGATGTTAAATATGCATTCTTGAATGGGGATCTTGATGAGGAAGTTTATATTGAGCAACCTGATGGTTTTTCACTATAAGATGATATAGATATGGTTTCTAGGCTAAGGAAAGCTTTATATGGATTGAAACAAGCACCTAGAGCTTGGTATGCAAGGCTGGATAAATATCTTTTGAAGCTTGGTTTTACTAAGGGAAGTGCTGACAGTAATTTATATTATAAGATCATTCATGATGATATACTGATTATTGAAGTATTTGTTGATGACACTATTTTTGGAGGTGAAGATAATTTATGCATAGAATTTTCTAAGAGTATGGAGAAAGAATTTGAGATGTCTATGATTGGTGAGATGAAATTTCTCTTAGGTTTGTAGATTACTCAGACTGACAAAGGTATTTTGTTAGAACATAATGTTATTTAGGATCACATCCTTATAACATTTATATATAATGTTCTAATATAAGGTTATAAAACCTAATATATTATATGCTTTATAAGCATATCCCATTTGAAATAATTATAATCTAATAACTATTAGATTATTAATTATTTATAAGTGGGGGTTATTGAAAAGGTGTGACTAGTGAAGTCACCCTTCCTCCTATATTTAAGGAGGTTCTCTCTCATTTGAGAGGTGTGTGGAATTTGGAGCTTTATGGTGAGTTGTATCACTATGCATATGAGGTATTATTGTCCATGTGGAAGTATTGGAGGAGTGTCCCCAGGTTCATGTCTATTTTATGATAGACTATATTTGTGAGTGTTTTAATTAAATGATGCTTTATGGGGTTTTTTACTCGAAAGGGTTTTCCCCATGTATATCTTGTGTAATGTGTACATTTTGCATGTATGTTTCATATTCCATTTACTTTATAATCTTGTTTATAATGATTAGTATCCTAAGATCCTAGTTTCTAACATGGTATCAGAGCCTATTAGGCTATACTAATCATTTTTACAGTTTATATTAAAAAATACATTGAACTTGATGAAAAATCTCTTTATGAAAATTCCTAGAATCCATGCGGGAAATATGAGTAAGTGACATAATTGTTCATTGCTATTTTTTTTGAGGAAGAGATGCATCATATATTACATTAGTTCAGTAGCATGATTATAAGGAGTCTTTTTCCAAAAAAAAAAGGGGACTAGCATGTTTAAGATTGCACTTCAAGAGGTAAATTTTGTTTTTCCAATAAATTTTTTCCTTGAGAATATTAGACAATTTTTTTTAATTATTTCTTTCCTCCATCAATTTTGAAAATGTTGAAAAGAAAAAAAATTATTTGCATCTTGTAAATGTAGGAAAAAAGGAATTATTTTTTTAATTACATGTATCATCATATTAATTTAACATATACTTTAAAGAGTTGTGAAAGGTGCATATTCATTGAAATATTAGAGTGCATTTTTTTTCCGCCTTTCTAGGTACTTAAATGATATTAGTTAATTATGATTATTTTGAACAAGACTAGAGGATCTCAAGTGCATATATACAATTTAATAATGTATCTAACTATATCTTCATGATAAAACATTCTAATAACCCTAGAAAAATCCATCCCACAACTTCTTCTCTTGCTAAAATATCTTCACATGATTGATTTTTGACATTATATCAATTAAGAAAATTCTTATAGAATAAATTACACCATCTGGAAATAAATACATAAATATAACCATTATTAAATTTACCATGTATCAATTTTTTTCAAATGTATCAATCAATCTTATTGATTTTATACATTTTTAAGAAATGTGTTCTCTTTAATAGATCAAAACTCTATACAAAATCTAAATGACGTGTCTTTTGTGAAAGGGTCACTATTCTTTAATATGGACGGTGTACTATTATGGGCCAACCACAATGATCAATTAATACTGAACTAGTTATCATAAAAAATATTTATACCATAAATCACAATCCTTACGTATTGATCATGATCCATTCAAAAAACTTCCTAATACGAAGTCTATTCACCACATCAATGGTATAATAAATCATATACTTTCCTATTCTCATTGTTGATGTCATACAGATCAAACTCTCTATCAAAATACATTGGCTTCCCATATATCGTTATAAGTTGAACTGTCATCGATAATGATCATGATCCATTCTCGATCTCAGTAGACTAGTGTACGCTTTCATCATATGTTCCTGCATGTCCCTCACATAGAGCTCATATGTTTCTTTGCGCTCCAACAATTCCCAATGCGCATACTTTTCTATGCAATCTCTCAACAAGAATATACATTTTTGCATAAAAATGAGCTGGAGGAGGCTCCCCATAAGGTTGCATCATTCTGTCCATATGCTCGGTTATCCTGTTCCTTCTTTGGCAACAATGGCACTCTATTATTCTCCTCTTTTGCCACCGCAGGAGCCCCTAAAGTCATCCTAGCAAGCCTTTCACACCTTCCAATTGTTTATTTCTCCTTTTGCTCAAATAAAAAAGTCTATGCTTCCAATCTTCTACGACATAAGTTAGATTGATAAAATATTAGCTATTTTGCATCAAATGAAAATAAAATTATCACAAGGTAATGTTCGACAATCATTCTTATACTCTACAACACAAAATGTTTTTCATCTACCAAAAACTCTTTTGCAATAAAGATGGCAAAGTATTTACAACATCTAATGGCGTACATTGTCCACAAAACAGACAGAGAAGTGCTTGATTGCTTCACAGAGATGAGAGTACTAAACTTTTACCGTTTAGAGGACTTTGGTGATTTCTCTCATGACTAGCTGCAATTATTGGTTTACCAAAACCACTAAGCCTCTGGAAGCTAGTTGATACCCCTGTTTGAGAACCCATTGGCAACCATGCTTTGGATTAGGGCATCAAAATAAGCCAGGGTTTGTGTTTTAGATCTAAGTATTGCCAACTCAAAATCAACCTAATATTTCTTCTAACTAAAACCAGTGATTTTGCAACCACTTACCAAATCCATTGTGCTAATATTCTCAGACATTTGATTTATGCCTTGTTTATCACTATAAATCCAAGTCACCTGGAGATATAGGGTTAGGATATGGTGGTTGTGTTTCCATTTGAATCAACGTATGGTAACAAAAATGAAGTTATGACTATATCTTAAGAAAAAGATAGTGTAAACGGACAGATACTCATCCCTGTTACTGGTGTTTATAGGTGACTATGCTACAAAACCTTGTTTTCATTGAGTTTGTCAAAAGATGGGAACTTATCATCTGATTCCAATACCAAAGAATTGGATATCTAAACCAATCACAAATATTATTATTTAAATTTATTTTGGTCAAGGAGACTATTGAAGCCAACTTCAAGAAGAATAAGGATCTGCAAAGCCGAAACAAAATAGATTTTTTTTTGTATTTGACAACCTTCCAACTTAATAAAATTTACAATATAAGTGAATGAAGCGGTGCTTAAGATAAATTAGAAACTATACTTATGTCTAGTTAAGGAATTTTACCCATTTCATTGAAATATTATGGCATCATTTGATGACATATTATGTCATTTCTTATGAATTTTTAAATAATGGCATATTTTTCCATTATTTTACAACACTTTATGTTCTAATGAAAAGGGTGTATTCAAATAGATAAATAGAACCAAAAATATGACATATGTGGTTTTTTTTCACAAACATCTAAAAATTATCATTATTATTATATTGAAATGATCAAATTCATTCCATTTTGCTAAGACACAAGTATGACAAAATGAATTAAAAGGGAAGGAGAAAATTTGAAAACATTTGCAAATCCATACACAAAGGGGATTACATAAACCTTTCAAATAATCTTTTGCTAATACATTATTTTATTTTCTTTCTTGAGTGTTACTTCAGCTAACATTTTTTTAATTATCTTTAGAGTATCCTCTACATTTATTACGTGTAAAGCATTTATTTATAATGGGTGGTTATCGCCCTTATAAACTGTCTGGGGAGCAAACCTAGAAAGGATAGCTCACCCGTTGCCTAAAATTTTCTATGGATCATTACTATATGTAGTAGCATGTCTATTTTTAAACAAGAAAACTAATTATTCATGTTTATTCTCATGAAAATATATGTTGATCTCCTTGCATTGGATTATATTCTAAATTTATGAGGAATATTATATGATCTTTGGCAAATGACAAAAAAATAATATTATGTTCTTTCTTTGCACTAAAAATGAAGTTTATTACTATGTTACTAACTATATTGTTTCTTCTATGACGAGGTTATGCCTTCAAAACATATGGTGCAAGTTCTATTACATGGATGGTGCAATACTTTAAGAAGACTATCTTCTATGTGTCTTTGAATCAAATGGACAAACTATGAATGTAGCTCTTGAAGAATCCATATAGCCTTGAAGATTTATGGAAGAGTTCCATTTGGATACATACAATGGATACATATGAAAGTACCATATTACTTGAAGTTACTTTACTCTTTCTAGAGAATATCATTTCTAAAGATCAAAATGAACATTGAAGATCATGGGCACCTCACTCAAGTGAAAGCATTCTATAATAAAGGCACCTTGAAGATCATGGGCACCTCACTCAAGTAAAATCATTCTATAATAAAGATACGTTGAAGATCATGGGCACATACTATATATTGTAATTTTATCCATCACTTTGAAATCCTCTATGCAGTGATTGGCTTTGAGGTGATGCCATTAAGGGGGAGTGTACATGACACCACCTAGTGGCTAAATCCTAGATTTAAGACCTAATAGGCATAAGACCTTTAGGAATTATATGCTCCTAATGCTTGGCCTTAGGTGATGCCATTGAGGGGGAGTGTGCATGTCAATGACACCACCTAGTGGCTAAATCCTTTTATTTTTAAGTCCTATGGGCACATTATCGTAAGACCTATGGGCAGATTTTTTTTAAGTCCTACGAGCACATTATCGTAAGACCTACGGGCAGATTTTTTTTTAAGTCCTATGGGCACATTATCGTAAGACCTACGGGCAGATTTTTTTTTAAAGTCCTATGGGCACATTATCGTAAGACCTACAGGAAGATTTTTTTTAAGTCCTACGGGCATATTGTAAATTCTTCTCCTTGTAAATCTTCCACTTGTAAAAGTTCCACTTGTAAAAGCATTGTATTAAGACCTATGAGCACTATGTAATGAACCTGGGGAGAGGCTAATTTGAGGGGACCGCGGCTCCAATATAATTTTTCTTAAGACCTCATAGCATCTTTTTTTAAACGCTGGGATTATAAATTATGACAAGATGACTTTCATGTACTCTGGAATGCATGATCTTCATGTTGGCATATATTTGTGTCCCTATTTATCACTGTCAAAGAAGACCTACGTTACTAGGGTGCTTCATTTTTTTCTATGGAAACTGACATGTGATCCCCTATTAACATTAAGGGGGAGTGTTAGAACATAATGTTATTAGGGATCACATCCTTATAACATTTATATATAATGTTCTAATATAAGGTTATAAAACCTAATATATTATATGCTTTATAAGCATATCCCATTTGAAATAATTATAATCTAATAACTATTAGATTATTAATTATTTATGAGTGGGTGTTATTGAAAAGGTGTGACTAATGAAGTCACCCTTCCTCCTATATTTAAGGAGGTTCTCTCTCATTTGAGAGGTGTGTGGAATTTGGAGCTTTATGGTGAGTTGTATCACTATGCATATGAGGTATTATTGGCCATGTGGAAGTATTGGAGGAGTGTCCCCAGGTTCATGTCTATTTTATGATAGACTATATTTGTAAGTGTTTTAATTAAATGATGCTTTATTGGGTTTTTTACCCGAAAGGGTTTTCCCCATGTATATCTTGTGTAATGTGTACATTTTGCATGTATGTTTCATATTTCATTTACTTTATAATCATGTTTATAATGATTAGTATCCTAAGATCCTAATTTCTAACATATTTTCATTTGTCAAACTAAATATGCTAAGGAATTTTTTAATAAATTTGGTATCAGAGATTCTAAACCGGTAAGTACTCCTATGGTTACAAGTGAGAAATTAACAAGAAAAGATGTTTCTGCACCAATAAATCCTACAAGATACAAATCTATGATTGGAGGTCTTCTTTATTTGACTCAAAATAGGCCTAACATTATGAATGTTGTTTGTATTGTTTCAAGATTTCAGAGTGATCTTAGAGAAAATCATGAGATGGTGATGAAAAGGGTTTTTAGATGCTTGCAAGGTACATCAAAATATGGCTTCTGGTACCCTAAGGATGATAACTTTACTTTGTGTGCATATACAAATGCTGATTGGGTTGGAGATGTTGGTAACCAAAAACTTACTTTCGGTGGAGCTTTCTTTCTTGGAAAGAAGTTGGTTTCATGGATCAACAAGAAATAGTCATGTACTTCTTTTTCTATTGTTGAAGCTGAGTACGTTGCTACTACTACTAACTACACACAAGTTTTATGGATGAAGCAAAATTTTGAAGGATATAAAGGTGAATTATGATGCATCAGTAGTTATTCACTATGATAACTCTGTTGCTATTGATATATCAAAGAATCCAATATTTAATTCTAAAACAAAGCACATATCTATCAAGTATAACTTTTTGAAGGAGAAGGTGGAAGCAAATGAAGTTAGACTGGTTTATGTGAACACTAAAGAGCACATTGCAAATATTTTCATTAAACCTTTGTCCAAGGAATCATTTGAGTACCCAAGAGACATATGGGGAGTTTTTGCCCCTCTGATAGAGACTTGATTGATGTGGTTTAGCATTAGTCTAGCATGCATTATCAGAGATACTATTCATTCTGACACTGATGTGGGATGCTATTGCTCAAGGGGAGTAGTCAACTTTGTGATTCAGAGGCTTATGTTTTTTCTTTGATATTTCTATCAGATTTCTGGTATTGATGTCAAAGGGGGAGAGATATTGATGTGAAAAAGAGAAAAGTAATTCAGAGCTTTATAGAGATATTATTCACAAGGGTGGATATTGATTTTTAGAGCTATCTGTGGAAGATTGTTGGTTGTCTTCCATTGGGGGAGATTTGTTTGGCATTTCTTAGTACTTAGATGTTTTTCACATCTAGTGTTGCCATCAATGCCAAAGGGGGAGATTGTTGGCCATTTGTTGGAATTGATTATGTGTTGCATTGATAATTTATCATTGATGCCAACATTGGTTGTTTGGATGCTTACCAACACCTTTTTGGTCCTGGTAGGATGAGTGGTTTTTGGTTAACTTGGATTCGGCATGATCCGGTAGGCTTCGATATAATCTGGTGATGGAATTGGCTTGTTCATGATACTCATACTCATACTTGGTCGGTTGGTTTTGGTCTAGTGATCAGTTGATATCCTGCTTTCTTAGAAGAAATTTGTTTTCGGTTTCAACAAAGGTTTCATCGACAGAGCTTTTGATGGAAATATTTGATGAATTGCATAAGTGGTGTTGGTGCAGCTTTTGGTGGAGTTTCAAGATGCTTTTGGTGATCATGTTCGAGACTTGGTGGATGGAGAACATTTTTGTGGTGTGTGGACCTATTCTTGGTCCCGGTTGATCTAGGTTATGGACCGACTTTAATGAAATGTATGGATAGGACCTATTGATGTATTTCCAGGATGTCTTATGTGTTGATATTATTTGTTTTGTCTAAGGCTGTCATGGTTTATAATTATTTAATTGGTTTATTATCTGGTGGCTGACCTGATTGTTTAGGGTCAAGGGTTTGTATATATATATATGTAAGATCTCATTGTAGATTATCATGGTTATTGTAAGAGGTCATGGTCAAGGAATGTAATGTGTGAATAATATAATATCATTCAGGAAGAGGAGTTGGTCGATCATTGGAGATCGAATTGGGTTTATGTTTGAGGATTTAGTCCTTCTATATTTAGCTTAACTGGAACTGTACTCAGGCATAGGAGATGCTATCATTTGCAGTTCAACACTTCTCTAGATTTTAGTCTAGATTTATATATAGTTAGTGAGGCTCCTTTTGTGATGAGCAGTGCGCTCTAGGTTGTTGGCCTTCCCGCATGTGCAGACCCCTCAATTATAATTCACATGCTTACTGCAAAAGTATTATCTAATTGTGGGTAGGCTTCTCACCATGGTTTTTCCTTTACCATGCTTTCCACATACAAATCTTGGTATCATATGGATGGTTTTTATTCTTTGATTATTGTTTATGCTTAATTGGTTTATCTTCTATTCCAGTATTAATGTTTTGGGTTTCAGTATTAAATTTTAAATTGCTAATGCTTTTGGTAATCTGTGACAACTAATTCACCCCCCTCTCAGTTGTCTTTCGGTTATTTGAATTGTCTAACAAATACCAATATCCAATGTCATTGGTCTACACATTATTAGCTACAAAGTAATAGTCAAGTTGAGACAATCAAATAGAACTTACTCACAATACTAAAGAAAAATATCAATGAAGCTAGCCATGATTAGCATCTCCACAAACATCCTTCTTTATGGGATTATTGCATTAGAATTTGTACTCCAACTACTGGCACCCTATACTCATTGGTTTTGAAGTAATCTTGTTAATTGAAGTCAAATTGCTAGCATTGTGCATATATTTGTGTAATCTCATTGATGGTGAAGATTATAGGCATGCATGATTATATGATTTAGAACTATTTTATGAGTGATGCCTCCATAAATTGAATAATTTAAAAGCTTACAAGAATCGTCTATGTAGAAGCTATAATAAGAAGCTCATATATAAAAAAATTAAATCTTGTACTTTGGTTCTCAAAGAAAAAAGAAAAAATCTCCAAAATCATGCTACAAAAGGAAAGTTTGAGCCTAATTGGAAAGGTCCTTAGATAATTGTTGCTAAATATGGACTAGGTTCATACAATTGATTAACCCAAATATACAATAATTTGATGATCCTTTGAATATCATTCATCTCAAATGCTTCCATGCTTACTTTATAGATTATTCCTAATAAAAAAACTTTAAAAAAAAATTAAAATTAAAAAAAAGAGGAAAAAACAAAAAGAAAAGAATAAAGAGAGAAAAATTGTCCTTTGGTGAAAACCACTCTTTATGGTGCCTTGGAAAATTACCATGTTCGAAACTTGCTAGAAGAAAAATGTGTTGAGCTGTATTATATTAGCCTTTACATCCTCTCTAAGATATTTTCCTTAGCATTTCACATTTTCTTTTCATATGACATTTTTCATCCCTTTCCCATGAATCCTTGTTTGGTGTTGGGGGCAAAATATTGTGCCTTTCTTTTGATATCAATATTAGTTTATTTCCTCTT
Organism: Cryptomeria japonica; assembly: GCF_030272615.1. NCBI lineage: Eukaryota > Viridiplantae > Streptophyta > Pinopsida > Cupressales > Cupressaceae > Cryptomeria > Cryptomeria japonica. The sequence continues at coordinate 376,645,843 of NC_081411.1, read as the reverse complement.
TACTCCTTCCATATCTTGCAGAAGTGCCTTTTATTTTTATATCCACTCCTTTACAAACTTGTAGGATTCGTGACACTTAATAACAAAGCACATAGCTCACTTGGATACACATATGATCTTCACCATCTTTCAACTTAGATATTTTAGGAACATTAATACCATCAATCATCTCAATAATTTTCCTTGATTTAATCTATCTCATATATTCATTTTAACCTTCACGTGATATATCATTCCCCATGTCAAGCCTTTTCATCATTCTAATCTTTCATCATTAATATCTTTCATGTAATACCTATCAAAATATCCCAAAGAAAATAACTAAACTAACTTAACAAATAGAGATAATTTTTTTTAAAAATATCTTCTCAATGAAACATAGTAAACTATCATTACTCCAAATCATATAGACTACCATAACATGAATGCATACAACATCATGAAGAAAACCATAACCTCATGCAATGCAAGTGGAAATAGTATTATAACAGTTATCAGCTCAAAGCGTACCTATAATCATTCAACCATTCATCTATTCATTCTTTCCCTAGGGTGATTTAACATCATTACTTACTAGAAATAACACATAACATGACAATATCATAAAACCATTAAAATTTACTATAACAATACATTATTATCTCTCTTATCATGAAAAACCAAGCATACTTAATTCCCCATGCCATCATTAACCATCTAGCTCAATTTGAATTCAAATAGAACTAACATCATATAATAATATCTAAATCTTTTCCTTTCTTGATTTCATCATGCATTCCATCTAGATAATTATACACAACCATATGCAAGTATATACAATAAATGTTGGATACTCTCCAAATGGAATTACTTATAACAAGATTATCTAATAGTATCATTTCTATAATAAGGACACACATAGCTAACCATTTCAAATCCTATTCCATATAGACCTCAATCCTTTCTACCTAACCAGCATTCTTACAACACGTATCATACAATGAATACAACATCCTATTCCATTACAAGATCATAAACTTGACTACCTCATCAATATGTCCTCTTACATATGAATACTTGGTAGAAGTACATATTCTCTTTTATATTTTCAATGTCATCATGATTCATTATACTATCTCAATGCATAGGAATTAGCTCCGCATAAAGAAGAATCATAGAGTCCATACAAATCTACAACTTCTCATCCTTTTCCATATTCTAAAGATAACTATCATTAAGGATTAAACAAAGTGCTTGCATTAATAGTTTAGAAATTGTTAAAGATAAAGTCAAGAAGATGGAGAAAGTGCAAGTGTTGGATGAGATGACTCCCAGCTCTGAGAAGGATATAGATTTTATCATTGATTGTATTAAAACTACTATGGAGGATTTTTGATAATTTCAAGAAGGGCTATGAAGCCATGATAGAAACTTTGGAAAATGGAAAATGAAAATGGTAAAATCAAGGAATCCATCAAGATGGTTGTTAAAACTAGTCATGGGGTGATTGGTTCCACTATGGAAAGCTTTAAGAAGGTGATTAGCATCTTTGAAGAGTAGTTCTAGCTGAAGGAAGTGGTGGATGTGGATGCTAATACTGAATAGGATACTTCTTTGGGACCCAACAAAAGGACTAGAGGTATATTGAAGAGAAAGGAAATTGGACCTCCTCTTGAATTTCAGAAGCTCAAGAAGATCACTGACACAATGATCGCAATTGAAAAAGAAATGGAACACTCCATGAAACTGTTGGACTAGGGTTGTTGTTCTGGTGTTGGTTCTCTGCTGCATTTTCTGTGTCTTATGTCCTTTTCTTTCTCTTGTTTTTTATTTTTTTCTTTGTCTAGTGTTTGCCCCTCTAATGTAATGTGGTTTATTCTTATTATGGGGTTGTTCAGTTTTGTGCTCTTTGTTAGCTTAATTTCCTATTAAGACTTCACTGGGCTTTGCTACTGTTAAAAGGTTTTAGGTCCCTTCAAAACTTATTTTTTACTCAATCAAAAACTATCATTAAGGATTAATATCTTTTAAATCAAAGCTTGCATGATCATTAACATATCCACTACCATCCACAAGATATACACAAGGTTATCCAATAATACCACTTAATCATTTAATCCCTTGCTAATCTAGAATTACATACACATTGAATATCCATTTACAGTGATCCTATCCAATACATCTCATTCTAAAATCAACCTACTACAAGCCTGATACATATGTTCACAAGGGACTAATTACATAGCTTCCTTTACTAATACATCTTTCTCAAGATACAAAAACACATGATATCAATTCCAATTACATAAGTTATGCTCCAGAGATCCATCCACATGATGAGATAATATAAATCCATATCCACAGATGCAAGCATCCAATGAAGAACATCCCAATGGAAGAAGACCTCAAACCACCTGACCATGTGGAACCAAATATGAACCACCCCCCGTGCTAGGAGATGACATGGGGATCCAACTCACACTCAAGACCTAGGATGACACCTAACAACGAAGGGAATCATGACTTCCACCAAGACAAATAACATAAAAATGAGTCACATCACATCACAACAATCTCCTAAAGGCATAAACAAAAAATGAAAGCATAATGATCATGGTCATATGTAGGAGTGGAGCGTCATCACATGCTATGATCACATAAAAGGGAACAATGCCAAACCATGATAGACACGTCACTACATTCTATCATCACATAGAAGAGTAATCCTTACTCATTCTATGCATACAAGATACTCTCACATAGAAGGGTAAAACCAATCCTTGATGGACATGTGGAGCCATCTTAACCTATGTGAGAACAAGGGAGGTTAGCTTTCCATCTCAATGGCCTCAATCCAATTACTCTCTTATTAAGTGAATCCCAACCCAGTCAATTATTATTAATGTTATCACTTGTTTATATCAAGAAAACTTTCAATGTGCCCTGGGGGTCTAGAATCTAAGCATCCAGTAAGAAACCACTTAGTACCTATCTCACTCGACCCCAGTACACACATGAAAGACCACTCCCCTTAACCATATGCCAGGACCTTAGGGTGACATAAACAATAAGGAGGCTCAATAGAAACATCAAAAAAGTATCCACAACACATAAGCAATATCCATAATATTAAAATGCCAATATGCCAAATCATAATCAAGTGCCTCAACAATAATCAACATGACAATAAATATGAACAAGGCACAAATACATCTTACTCATCCTCAAATAATATCAAATCCTCAACAATGAGGCACAACCATCTTGCTGGAGCTAAAAGAAACCATCCTAAGCAGTAAGTCTCATCAACTTGCTGGAGCAAAAAATTGCACATCCTTAATGACAAGGCACTAATCATCTTGTTGGAGCCATAAACAATTTAAATAATCAAATCCAAACTATAAGAAATGCTGGAAGATCTCATAAATATCAACAATGCCTCTGGTACAAGACAACATTGAATAAAATGACCCAAAAGTGCAAAACCATCAAATGCAAGACTCACAGATGAGTGCTTATCATTGTATCACGCAATAGTAGAATAGTCGCCACATGAAGCTTTGTTCTAGTTTGTAGAGATAGCATGATAAGATCGACCACACAATATATCACTCATCATTGTGTTGCTGGAAAACAAAATACATGGAACTACATCTCGAGAGTTTCGAAGTTCCTGGAACCCTCGATACCCTTGACATTGGCTTACAAAATCACAGGGTCATAGAAAATAGGAACATGAAATTACACATTAGGCGTTCTGAAGTTCTAGGAACCCCTTGATAGTCCAACAATGAAGAAACCTCTGGTAACCCAACATTAGCTTAAGGGAATAAATTGCGGGGTTAAATAAGAAGTCAAGGACTTAAGTGTTTAATAGACATAACCAGTTAAAAAGATTGCTAACAAAATGGAAGAAAGGGTTTAAAATTTAAAAATGAAAGAGGTTATAAACCCATAAAATCATGGGGATAAACAATGATGCCAAAAACATGCACTAATAGTAAAAACCAGGAAATCAATAGGGAATCAAAATATGAGGATTATTTCTTCCAAACACATGTATTGCTATGGCAAACTCAAAGCAGTCGTAGAGCGACCCATGGTAGAATGCAAAAATAATGCTAAAACAAACAGATATATTAATGAAAATTAACCCCCAACTTATGATATTATTTTTTTTAACATATTATTCACAATAATCTCAAACCACTCCCCTATAAAATACTTTCATAGACAAAATGGCAAACCATATTTCCATAAAACCAAAATTGTAGAAGATAGAAATGCACCAACCTGGAGATTGAAATGATGGTAAGACAAATTGGAGAAGAGTCAAATCCAATTCCTCAATCCGCCAAATGAAAAACCAAACAAGATCCAATCATCCAAATTCACCAAATCACCAAAAGATAATTAGAGAAGCTCCCCCAGCACAATGCTGAGAGAACTCAATAAATATATTTCATCCAGAAACTATGCAAAAGAATTGGCCAATCAAAATATTCCAAAATACTATATTTAATATCAAATCTTTCTGAATTCGAGGTAAGAAATATAAAATAATATTATTTGCTTACTCCACAACTTTCAACCAATGGAATAATAGGGTAGGAAAGTTATATAATATTTAATTACTCAATTAGTAACAAGAGAATGTGATAATATAATAACCAATAATAATAAATCAAATCCCAATAAAATAAATCAAAAGCAATATAAATAAATGCTCCAATTAAATATAAAACCACAAATAATATAAATAAATAAACAAACAATTAAATAATGATATCTTCACAATCACAACTCCCAAGAGGGCCAATCGTAACAAGGGGTAGATACACAAATAATAACAAATAAATAAATAATCAAAATAATAAATAACCCAAGAATAAATAAATAAATGCACGGACAAGCATAAATACTCAACCAGTAATTAAACAATAAGTTAATAAATAATAATCCAATAAATCAAGAGCTCAAATACTAAATATTCATTTTAACATTAGACCATAAAATAATAATAATATAAATCATCAATTAAATACAAATTGATGAAATAAACATCAATAAATAATAAATCTCCAACAATAATAATTCACACATTAATATCAAATATTAATTTCATCCATTAATTTAATTTTATACTAAATAAACTATATAAATTGATTAATTATTAATTAATAAATAATCGCAAACTCACAAGGCAACCCAACACAAGGGTCAAACAACACACTACAACGCACCACATGATGATATAAACCCCAACACAAGATACTAACACAACAACTCACGCTAAGACACATAAACTAACACAGATGACAACTTAAGCCTAGAGTGTGTAAAGGAAACTCATGCCATGTCCAACAACTTGCAATTGGGATAAAGACATGCTGAAGCTTGTGACTAGGTGGAGTCGATACCTGGTACCTGCAAACCTGCAACCACCATTAAACCGATACAACATATATACAATATATATCATAAATGAATAAGCAAATGATAGAGAATCAAAATGTCATATCATGCTCACAATGAGTGGTATGACATCATCCCTATCATGAAGACACTAGAAGACATGCATAATCATCATAAAATCAACTCAATCATCCTCATAATCATGGAATAGAGTTAGCATAATCAAGATGTCATCATAACCTCATAAGAAGTATAATCCATACATGAATAATGAGTGCATCTAGATCACCAAAAATAAGCCCATCCATTATAAATCATAATGTATCATCTGTCAATATGAGATGTCTAAGATAAATCATTATAGGAAATAAACATGAACTAATATAAAAATGTTTATTACATCCTCTCCCAAAGGATGAATCGGGGAGGGGCACTAAATTTCTTCCCCAATCTTTAACATCATCATGGAAAGAATTTTAATGATTTATACATGTTTTTTGTTTCTCTTTGTTATTTTACCTTTTTATTTTTCAACCCCTTCTCATATCTTCTTAGCACCACAATGATCCTTCATATATTGGTGTGCCTTGGTCAATTTTGATTGAAGCATGGTCTTATCTTTTGTGAGTAGCGTTTATTGATTGCCTCACACTATTGACCAAGTTTTTCAATGAGCCTTGTGATGTGTTGGAAAATCCCTTGTCTAATGTGTTTGTAAGTTAGTCCTTTCCACATTCGACACAATGTCGCCCTAGTCGTCATAGCTTGGTTTATAACTTTTGGTGTTATATCAAAATGTAGGTTACTCAAGTTAATTTTATAATTGTTTCCCCTTCCCTCGTCTCTTAGAGAGCCTGCTTAGGTCTATTTGGATCCAACATAATCTCTTAAGGGAGCATTATTCTATCTATCCTCATTTTTATAGGTCATCCTATCTATCCTTATTTCCATGATCCATGCTATCTTTTTTCACATCCATCCTATCTCCACGTCTATTACTTCATTCTTGTTTGAAATGACATTTCTTCTTATAGTTACAAAATTGTCTCAATGAGAAACAAAATGTTGACATTTAAAAAAAAATCCTATTTTAATTATCTTTTTTCCTAGCCTTAACCCTCTCACACATGATTTAATTAAATTAATAATAAAATATTCTACACCAATTTAATCTTGTCCATCCATTATACTTCAATTCACACCATTCATCTTTGTTTTCAAAAAATCTTAAAATATTTCAATTTTTGAGCCATTTTTCATGATGCAATTTGAGTATCATACCATTATGCTGCAAAAACAAGTAACCGCACTCCATCCACTTTGAAAGCACATCAAAAGTTTGAGATTATTTAATAAAAATGTATTGTTTTTTGTTTATGCATTTGAATATTTTTACTTTATCTAAAATTGCATTTCATAGGGATTTTACATTTTTATTATCTATTTATAAACCTTTGTTTAAATCTATATATATGTGATTGGTGCACTAAGAAAATCCTCCAAGTATTTAATTATAAAATAAAGAATATTTGACTTAACTTAAAGTCAAGTCTTGTTAATTTTCTTTACCAAAGGGGACACAATAATCCATGTTTTGATTTTTTTTTTTTAATATTAAACTTAGCTTGGTCTTTAATATTTGCTTTGAATATTGAACTTAGCTTATTCACTTAGTTAAGAGTTCTTTCAGTAAGGACAACATCCACTAAATTCTGTTTTGGTCCACTAAGAAGTCACTATCTTGCTTTGATTAAAAAATGAAATCGAAGATGAAATTAGATAATCTTTTAGAAGAACTACATAACCCTAAATAAACTTAATTAGTGGACCTGATTGCATAGGTCATTTTGAGTAATATATTTAAAGTTAGATTTTAGACCCAAGTCTATGGTTGAGGGTTTAGGTTATTTAGGTTTTGTGTCTTGAGTTTAGTGTTTATTTATAATTGTTCTAAATCAATATTATGAAATGAAGCATGTAGATTTATTTTAAAGTAATATCAAATTCATTTTCAAGAATAAAGGATCATAGATTGTTGTCATTTGAAAGACAAAAAGTTACTGGTGCCAGTCAAATTTGTTGTGACTAATTTCCATACAAAATAACAATTCATATAATTTCTAAAATCTACAATAAGCAATAGAATTTCACAAAATTTTCAATCCCTCAATTCTTATGATCCACTTCCATATTTCTAATCTCCATATATATAACTGTATACAAAATCTTGAATAATTTATAGAAACACCATAGAGAAAACGGTTGACAAAAAAACACTCCATATTTGACAAAAAAGATTTTAAAAGAGTGTTAATCATAGTTTATAAAATTATCATTCCGAAATATTTGAAAGACATTTTCATTTCCCCATAGTTTTCGTCAGGCTCTCCTGGGATCTACTCAAACAAAATCATGTGGGGATTTAACCTTGTAAATTGTGTAAACACGCTCCAAAAACCAAAATGCTGAAAACAAGGAAACCCAGGGCCTCCGACATTTTCTTATTTCAATCCTTCCCTGTCTTACCAACCAGAGTAGAGAAAACATCATTTAAAGGCGTAGTTGAAACCAATGAAGCCCAGAGCAGCTCCAACGCCTGTAACAATTGTTAATTTCAAGCAAATTAGATTAAAAACTTGAATAAAATTCCATCCAAATCGTCATGAAAGAGTAGGCAAGAGAAAACTTTTAAAATCCACCTCTTCTGTACCAACACTCACAGTCTTCTCCTCTAAGTCACTTAGATCCCTGGCATTCAACTGATTGAGCAACTTAATACATGTGATTGTGGAACTGGGAGTTATGTTCAAGTCATCAGTTATCATAAACGTAACAGTCCCCTTAACATAACCATTGCTACTTCCCCCATCTGTAACTTGGATGTTGCTTTGACAAGAATTTGAAGAGAATTCCACAGGGTAGTTCAGAGCAAGCCCACATACGCAGGTTTCGTCAGGGATGGTGCTGATAGAGTGAGTACCCTAGGGACGAAATTTTTTACATATATAAAATGAACTACTCAATTCTCAATTAGGAGATTTTGGGTAGAGTATTTTGACACAGGTTTTGGGTCTAGCAGCTCAGATTTATCGCCATTCATGTACTGGGCAGGAAGCTTTCGAGAGCAACATATAGACTGGTAACTGAGCCAACTTTCTTTGAGCTTCCTGATGCTGAAAGTAATTTCATCACCGAACCTAGCGGCATGGTGAGAAAGCTTAAAAGCAGCTCCACAAAATCCTTTCTAGCCTCTGCATAAACTATTTTACCATTTTTCTTGCTAATCAGAAGCCTCACACTCATGCATTGAGAATTCTTGTCTGCCATTTAGATTTGCTCTCCGGATTAGAGGTGGCAAATAATTAGATACCTAAGCATGCAAACGATCCAACCAATATATGAGAGATGCCCATTTTGTTTAATTGAGAGGGCATGTACATGCTCTGTTCATGTACAGAGTGTCCATTAATTTGGCTATAAATTGGCTCGAATTTCCTGTCAAAATAATGTACGAGACGGAGTACTTGCAGAGGAGTTTACACCAAGTTCTTGGAATGAATTTGTGCCGCTTGACTTGCAGATTTATCTTTAAGATTTGCACCGTATCACTAAAGTATTGTGGGCGGATTTTTACGAGATACTCATGAGTGATAGAATTTAATCGTTGTACGAAGGATGGAGCAGCATGATGTAGAACTACAAGTGTTAAGAAAAAAGCTTATTCATCCGCTTAAACGTCACATCGTCTTCGGTCAAAAATAAACACTCTCTGAATAAACTTGATTCTCAATTGGGATATACTCGAAACTGATGGAACCAATTGCATAGGTCATGTTTAAGCATTGTATTGTATTGTTGAAGGTATGAGTTTATGTTTTAGGCTTCCAAGAGGTTGAGGGCGTATGATATTTACTTTTATTGATATGGGTTTCGCTTAAACTTCACATCTTCTTCAGTCAAAAATAAAACTTCACATCTTCTTCGGTCAAAAATAAAAAATTTCTCTAAATAAACTTGATTTTCAATTGGGATATACTTGAAACTAATGGAACCAATTGTATAGGTCATGTTTAAGAATTGTATTGTTGAAGGTATGAGTTTACCTTGTAGGTTTCCAAGAGGTTGAGGGTGTGTGATATTTACTTTTATTGATATGGGTTTGGAGTACAAGATATAGGTTTTAGGTTTTCTATGTCTGGAATCTAAGTTTAGTGTTTTGAGTTTAAAGTTTAACTTTATGGAATACAACACCTTAACACCTTAGCTTATTTCTAATTGTTATAGTGATTGCATTATAAAATGAAGCATTCTAATGAACTTTATGGAGCACAACACCCTAGCTTATTTCTAATTGTTATAGGCATCTGCATTATAAAATGAAGCATTCTAATGAATCATCTATCATGTGGATTTTTAATAGAAAATAAGATAGCTCAATGAAACCATTGTTATTGGGATATAAAAGAATGTAGTTGTAAGGTGTTTTTTTGGATCTTGCACATTCTTATATAATTATAAGAATTATGTTGATGTGTGATCAAAAGAGTAAAGAGATTATAGTTCAATTAACATTATCTATAAATAAACGTGAATACAATTTCTATCTAGATTCAAGAGTATCTAGATACTGTTCCTAATATTTAAATACATCTTGAGTATGTAGCTATAAAAAGATAAGAAAACTTTGATAGTGCAAATTGTTTAACTGCAATACATATTATTCATGTATTAAAAAAACTCAAATGACTATATATAGACACACACACACACACACACACATATATATATAAAGGCAATTACAATTTGACTACCAAAAACCAAATAAAACAATGTGAATTGTCTTTCTGGAATGTTTGATAATAATGTCTCTAATTAGATAATAATATGCATTTAATTTAATTTTGTACAACTATGTTCAATAAAACACCTAAATCAAGGTGTAACTAAAATAAGATATAATATCATTTATGTGGTGGTGAAATAAAATAGAGTTAATGATTAAAATAAAATAAAATAATATGAATTATTTTCAATTATCTATTAATAGTGCATTACTAACTCATAGCATATTCACTATTAAAAAAATATACTTTTTGCAAATTCTTATTAATGTTTAGTGTTTTTTACTTTGATTTATTTATTTATTTGATATGATTTTTTATTTTTTTAATTTATATTTATATGGTATAATTTTTTTAAATGCAAGTTGATTTAGTTTTTGTTTTGTACATAATCATCATATGAGACTGTTAGCAACAATCAAGAAGGAAGACTGAAGGGGGAGGGGGTAGGGGACGGGGTTGATCAGTCTTCACCGGATCTCAGGAGATTAAACTTCAAAACATAAACTAATTAACTGTAACAACAAATAGATAAGCAAATTAACAGCACAACACACAACACCAAGATTTTGACATGGAAAACCTAGTTAAGGGAAAAACCACGGTGGGAACCCACCCACAATAAGATGATACTTTGTAGTACTATGTGAAAATATTACAATGGGGAATGCACATGCATTCAAGCACACTGCTTAGAGCTCACTGCTCAAAAATATGCTCAGAAGGCTACAACCCTCAAGGAAGTCTCACTAACTCACAATATGATTCAGACTACAATTCGGAAGGAATGAACTGCAATGATAGCATCTACAAATGCCTGATGATAATTCCAGTTAAGAAAAATTGTATGCTCTGCAACACCAAACATGCCTCAACACTTTGCTGAATGATATATCCTTCTTCACACATTCATCTATCACTAATAATGCAGACACAATACTGACACTTAAATACATAAGCATCTCACTTATATATACAAATCATCAACCTCGATAACAAGGTCAACTAAACCCTCAACCCTCAACTCACAATTACAAAAATTACATTGCACAATACAAAGATCGACCACTGGACCAATATTATGATTTACCTTACATAGCATGGACCTAATTCAAATTCCCAAATGATTAAATCCACCAGAAATCCCACCAAGATCAACCGTAACACGCTACACCACCATAAATACCACATAACACAAAAATCATCACCGGCTCATAAAAATAACCAAAAACTCGCACAATGATCAATGTAGATCACCAAAATAAATAGGACACGACTAGGAAACACCAACAAGCATGTTAGAATCATCTGGAATAGTTGCACCAACATCTCTTTTCAAATCTTCATTGGTCAACGCCTCAAAGCTCAAGAACACAACCAATCAACAACTATCACAAGGAAAGATAACTTGCAGACCACCAAATCACAAACCATCTAAAATGAAGATATAAAAGATCATCCAAAACAATAATCCAAAGTTTCAACACAAGATTTGATCACACCAGCATATATCAGAGGAAATACCAGATTTTGCAAAACAGTGATCAACAAAACCAAACTACAAAACCAGATCAAAAACTCTTCCCAAACTCACCCAAGTAGACCATAGGAATATGTTGACATCAATTACAACAACATATCCTAGCAGCAACAATGAACAACCAAATCCAACAGAAACTATGTTTGGTACCTCTTGTCATTAATAAATGCTTCTCAATATACTTAAAGTTTAAAAGTATTTTAGTTTTGTATAAATTCCACTTATTACATGATCATGTTATAATTTTATTATTGTCCATTCTTAAAAATGAAATGTAATAATTCCTACCAAAATAATTTTCTCCAAGGTAGATTGGTTTGCGTCTTAATTAAATAGAAATTTCCTTTTAAAATTTAAACTTGCAAAGAAATTTTTTTTTGATAGTAAATACCTTAATGTGTTACAGTCACAACACAAATCCTTGGACAAAGTATATTGTCTATTTTTCATTATGTGAATATAACTCTAAGTAGGATGCAAACAAGTTGTAGAAGTAATTGTCTATTTTTTTTGTAGATGGATTGATTTCAAAAGTCTTGTTTCTTTAAAATTATTTATTTAAAATAATAATTTTGTAGTTTGAGCTACATTAGTCATACTCAATTGAATAATTGAAATATAATATTATATTAATGTAATATAATTATTATATTAATAGTATTAAAAAATAAGATAAATAATCAAAATAACTAAACATAAAACCATATTAAAATAATTACTAAACACTAAGAGTGTTTTATTTTGAAAAGAAAAGCAGTTAGGTTTTCATAATTAATTCTTTAATATCAATTAATTAATTATTATATCAATTAACTATTCGAGGTCTTGGGTTGAAGTCTATTTGAGGCTCATGTGTCCCTAAGGTGATGCATGGGTGTGGACGACAGGATGACACGAGGAGATATAAGGGTGTTATTGGCGAACAAACATGAGTACAAGGCCTCTCAAAAATATGGCCTCACTGGTTCATAGCTCCAGTCAAAAGAGAATACTGCTCCGATAATGATTGAACAAAAAAATATATTAAAAAATAAGATGTATATAGATAATAAAAGCATCCAAATAACTAGACATAATATTAAATTTAATAATTATTACAAAAATATAGTAAAATATTAAGAATATTTTTTTTTTATTTTAAAAAATGTTTTATAAAAATAAATAAGTCATCTTTTTTGTTTTTTTTGATCGGTAATTGGCCGAAGCCTGAATAGCTTTTGGCTGAAGCTATGAACCAGTGGGGACACAGTAGGGGGCCCCATCCCCATTAAATATCTTTGAATTATTATTATTATTATTATTATTATATTGACCCCAAGACCTTCCCTATCATATGGAAGGCCAAGAGTCACAACTTAGAATTCCACTTCAGATGTCCCTATTGGGAATTGAACTTGGATCCTGTTAGACCTAATTTCAAACTTTTCAAAATTTTAACTTTCATGTCAAAATCATTGAATTAATAGCCTCTTGGTCATAAATATCCTTGGTCATCCCAAGATGTTAAATATCTCACCATGGAGAAGAAAAATCACTTCAATTTAGCCAAAGGCCTTGCAAAGTGTTGAAAATTGGTCATATGATTAATATCCAATTCACTTTCAAATTTGAAACTCTCTCCACTCAAAACCGGTTGTTGCATCAAACTTACCAAATGCCCAAGATGATATCGGTGAAGTTGGCCAAAAGATAAATGGACCGAATATAAATATGAGCAACCAACTTTAAAATTTGAGCCGACAAGCAAAGCAATGTGTTTAAAGTAAAGTTTAAATTGGTGGTCTACCATTCCAAATCCATATAGATGCATCTGATTATGTAATAGGAGCAGTGCTAGGATGGAGAATTGACAAATTGGAAAATGCAATATATTATATTAGCAAGAATTTGCAAGGACCTGAATTGAATTACACAGTTACTGAAAAGGAAATGCTAGCTGTCATATATGCACTTAACAAATTTAGGCACTATATCACAGGATATCCCATATTTGTGCATACAGATCATACTGCAATTAGATATCTCATGAATAATCCATCAATCACTGGTAGATTAGCTCGTTGGTTATTGTTGATGCATAAATTTGATATCACGATTGTTGATAAACCATGGAAGTCTAATGTGGTTGCAAATTATCTTTCACGTCTTCAATTGCAAGAAGATTCTACAATAATTGATGACACTTTTTTAGATGAACATTTGTTTCTCATTCAAGCTTACACTCCTTGGTATACTGATATTGCCAACTATTTAGCTGCAGCTAAGATGCCAATTTATTTCTCTCCTAAGGAAAGAAGGTTGCTAGTTAAAAAAAGTTTTAACTTCTCATGGATTGCTGATTGTCTATTTTATACTGGACCTAACCAAGTCATGCTAAGATGTGTCAGAGAAGATGAAACATATGATATCCTGCATGCATGTCATGATGAGCCATGTGGAAGTCATTTTGCTACCAAAAGAATAGCACTGAAAATACTCAATACATGATACTATTGGCCCACATTACATAATGATGCAGGTCAATACACATGGAAATGTGACAGATGTCAGTGAATGGGAAGACCTACAAAATATGATGAGATGCCACTATATCCTCAAATATTAGTTGCACCATTTGACAAGTGGGGATTAGATTTTGTTGGCCCAATTGATCCACCTTCTAATGGCAGATCTTATATCTTGGTATGTACAGACTATGTAACAAAATAGGTAGAAGCACGTGCCATGACACATCCAAAAGATAATAAGGTAGCTGAGTTTCTTTATGAAGAGATATTTACAAGATATGGAGTACCAAGGGAAATTGTCTCAGACCATGGACCTCAATTTACTTCAACATTGATAAAAGCTTTGGTCAATGAATACAATATAAGGCACAAAAAATCTACTCCATATCATCCATAGGCTAATGGACAAGTAGAAGTTACAAATAGAGAGTTTGAGGCTATTCTTACAAAAACAGTGTCTGTTCACAAGAAAGATTGGTCTCACCGGCTTTCAGAAGTAATTTGGGCATATAGAACAACTTGGAAAACATCAATTGGTTTCACACCTTTTGAGATGGTTTATGGCAAAACAACAATGACGCCTATTGAATTTGAGCACAAAACCCTGAGGACAGCTTTGCAATTAAATATGACATTGTCTGAAGCACAAAAAGACCGCATTCAACAATTAAATGCTCTAGATGAATGGAGAAAGATATATGTTCAACAGGCAGAATTGATTCAAAATCAAAGAGCAAAATGGCATGATAAATATATCAGGGAAAAGAAATTCAAAGTTGGTGATTGGGCACTACTGTATGATTCCAGATATAAAGATGCTTTGGGAAAGCTTCAAACCAGGTGGTTAGGTCCATATGAGATAGAAGAAGTTTTCTAGAATGAAGTTGTTTGTTTGTCCACAATTGATACTGTTTGATTTAAACTCTTAGTAAATGGTCACCGACTATGTCTATATCATAAACTAGCTACTAAAGAAGAGTTCTTGTAGCAGTTTACTCCACAAAGTGACATAAAGGTTCCTACAGCAACTAACAAGGTTCCTACAGCAACTGACAATGAGCCTGCAACAACTCATGAGCTTCCTATTGCAATTGAGAAAGGTAGTAAAGGTAAATTTCCTGCAACCTCTGTAGTGAACATATTTGCCGCTTCATAATAAATATTTCCATATTATATGGGAATATTCTTCTCCGTACATAAAATCCCATCCACGACATTCCATCCCACGTTCTTACCTATCATTTCATTTCATTTCGCCATCATTTTCATACAATTGCAGGTACGTGTATATTGTGTTTTATTTTAATTATGCATTTATTTGTTCATTATGATTATATCCTGTTTAAATCTGCTCCACTACCTGAAATCTTGTCAGCTTGTGCGAACATGTGCTAGGTTAAGTTGGGGAGGGGTGCTTCATGGTTCGGTTTCCAAAATGATTAATTATCAGTCCTTTTTGGTACTCTGAATTGATTTTTTCCCCATCATTACTTATTATGTTATTATTTCACGCAAGTGAATAATAAACTCTGCCACCAAAATTGAGATATGTAAGGAAATTTCAATTTAGCAAGACTGTCTGATATTTTGGTTCAGCTGCAGAGATAGAAAAATAGCAGAGTAAGAGATGGGTGGTGATCCAATTCGTCATGAGCCGACGGTTCATGAAGTGTTGCTGCAGGATGGTCTTTGTGAGCATTATTTTAGACACCATGGCTGGTTGGATTACTTCTTGAAAATCAGGTATTATAATGAAGAAATTGCTGCAGAATTTATGCATTCCTTTAATGAAGGAGAGGCTACAGTTAAAGGTTTGAGGGTTATTGCTACGGAGCAGCGAACAACAAAAGTAACGGGGTTGCCGCAGGAAGGAGAACTCTTTCCCAAATCAAAAGATGCAAGGAGTGCCAGGGCAGAGTTCACAATTCCCATGGATGAACTTTTTATGGTGGACAAACAAAGAACTAGAAGGGTTTCTCTACCCGC
Organism: Cryptomeria japonica; assembly: GCF_030272615.1. NCBI lineage: Eukaryota > Viridiplantae > Streptophyta > Pinopsida > Cupressales > Cupressaceae > Cryptomeria > Cryptomeria japonica. The sequence goes on along the minus strand of NC_081411.1, from coordinate 376,629,575 downwards.
ACATTGGCCTCAAGTAGGTTTGTATGTTATGAAATAAATTACATGTGAAGGGTGACATTCAAATCTGCATTCACCTCATTTTAAATTACTTAGTCATTTACAACATGGTCGGCGAGTGAATGTTCCTAATTTCTTATACCACCTAATTTCTACAAGTGCTAAGGAGATGCAGAAAAATGGAAATCGCTCTGTTAGCCATCATGGATTGGTTAAGCTACTTGTACAGCAGTCCTTGAGAGATGTTTCACAAATGGAATGGGGTGTATTTGAGGATATACAGCAATTTCGGGTTGAAGATGTCCTTGTTGCAGATAACCTGCTAGTTGAGGAAGAAAATGTTGCAGAACCCTCTTCCCCCGTAGTGGCTGCAGATGAGGATTTGCTTGTTGCTAAAGGAGCCGTAGTTATTATGGAAGAAAAGATAGTGGAATCAAGTAAAGAACAACCCTCTACTTCTCTTCGAAGAGATTCGCTAGTTCTGCGAAGGAAAGGGAAAGAGATGGAAAGGGATGAAACAGATGAAGAACTTATGACCAAGCCACAGGTAACTCATATTCCTCCTGCATCTAAGAGGCGTAGGACAAAAATAAAAACTCCTGCAGCAACTAAAGCAACTCCTGTAGCCATTCCAAAAGTTTATGTAAGAAGAACATGTAGTAAGACACAGAAGACTCATCCTAGGGGTAATCCGATAGAGGTTATTACAATGGAAACTTCAGAAGAAGGAAGCCCTGCATAAGATGAAATCCAAGAAAATGTTGTTGAGGATAAACTAGCAAATCTTGCTTCTGTGGCACAACAATTTGAAGAAACTGTTGAAGATATTCTACAGCAGCTTGATGAAAATATTGGAGAGATGCCAACTCAGATTGAGGAGTTTATTGAGGAAATCCCAAGGTCTAAGTGTAATGCCCCGCCAGGAAACCCCTAAGGGTTTAAGTGAAAAACACTCAAATAGAGTGTAAATATTTTTTTTTTTATAATAATAGTTAAGAGTCTTACTGATAAGTTACAACCTCAAGATAAACTAGAGTTAGCAAAACTTAGATAGCAAAGCGGACGACTAAACGATCCTAAGGAGTTTCCCAACACGATTACGTAACTAAACACCTAACTCAACTTGCGTCGATTGATCCATTAATCTGGATATCTTAATTGTGAGATAATGCATAAGACATGATTATATGAATGTTCAATGAATTGATGTCTTAGGATTTTAGGAAGCGTTCATTTATTTTGGGTGGTTAGGAGACCATCGTAAGGTTATTTACTCAATGCACCTTAATACCTATTTGATTTAAGAGGCCTCCCTTAAGGTTCAATGTGACAAATGTAACGAAGTTCATTCATTGGTTTTAAGATAACCACCCACCTTTGATATCTTTCTTAAATATTAAAAGTTTGGTTAATAAGTTGAGATTCGTTCATTAAGGAATTAAACTTCCATTAATAGAGTGTGGATTCCCTCATTAAGGTTTGAGCATAACCAAACTAAAGATTCATAGTTTCTTTATGGAGGATAGAATGCAAGTAGCCATAGAGTTCATTCATTGAAGTTTTAATAATGCAAATAGAAGGAGCTCAGCTTATCAAGGTGGAAATGTATTAGGACACATGAGTTCATCCTTTAAATTAAAATATAGTTAGCAAGATGAAATTCATCACCACAGGGTTAAAATATACGATCATAGTGATATTCTTCCATTAGGATTAAAATACAATTATCTTATTGCATGTCACTCTTTTTTTTCAGTTAAATGTAGTTAATATGAAGAGATACATTTACTAAGATTAAGGTATAAACAACTGATTGAATCCTTCCCCTTTTAGTTCAATTTTAGCAATCATAAAGAGATTCTTTTATTAGGGTTATAATGATGGATAAATAGTTGAGTTCACCCAATTAACAAGTTAATTTGGTAGGGATTATTGGTTAAGATTAAAACTTGAAATAACTAAAAAAATTCGTCCAATTTAGTGTAACATAATTAACATGGCGTTACTCATTTACTAAGATAAAAAGGTAAATACCTATATGATGTTCCTCCTTTAGATTTCAAATTAGAAATTTACGACATTAGAACTAACTTTGTCACCCATACACATTCGATAAATTTACCAACTTATATCAAGATAAAACAATAATGATATCCTAATGAGATTCTTTCCACTATTACTTCTTTAATTAACATAATTCAAATACTTATCCATAATCCTACTTACAATGTTTTATGAACCTGCTTACTACGATTGCCAAGATGAATGACTTTATGCACCTTGATTTAAATTCGTTAAATACCCAACATACACTTATACAAGATTACAACCATACATGATAACTTAAAGCATGAAACAAAGGAAGCTAAAACATTGCATAACACAGATATGATCTCGGAGTTCACCCCTAAAGGGCTACATCTCCGAATCTGCTCAACTGCAAGACCCCTTTGGTATTATATCGTTAGGAATACATAATTTATAAGTCTTTTACATCTTTGCCACTTAGGCAAACACAACCAATATACAATAGCCACCTCGATCGAAAGTTACATAATGACCCCTTTTTGAAGCGGATCCCACCAAATACATCAAAGCAAGAACGAGAGATTTCTTAACTGTCGGTACCCTATATGGAGACTTGACCGACGTGGGTCAGACAAAAGCAATCAGACGATAGAGTCCCAACATACCTACCTAGACGTGCTATTATAACAGATGCATCGATTCCCAAAATAATAGGCCATGCTCTAGCGTTGACAGGTAATTACAACAATTTCTCAAGTTGACTTAAGCGTCTAAACAGATTAATTAATCCTTAGATAAACACTAATGACAATTTGGTTTACAACAATAGTCTAGCCCCTTCTCTAACGACACAAAAATTACCCCTTTACTAGAAGGAACAAATTACATTAAGAGTAAATGAAGAAATGGAGAAATCATTACCGAACTAAATCAAGCTTCTATTGCATACATTTAAAAATTAAAGACCATTACCTCCATTCGATTTACTCATTATCATATAATTAATTATCATTCGATTTAAAAATACAATGAAAGTCATTGCTATATTAAAGCCCAAAAATCTGTATATCTAATTAATAATATATGCTAAATAGATGTTACCTATATTAGCATATATTTTAAATATATACATTTATCCCTTTTTTTTTCTTAAACATTATTTACTAAAATAAAATCTCAACTCATTTTTAAAATACAAATATTACTTAAAATAAATTTACATCAATAAGCATCTCCCTTTTTTTTTATACAATGAAAACCCCCAAAAATCGAGTTTTAACCATACTTAAAATACTAAGTAAAAATTAAAAAAAACATTTAAAAAAAAATAGAGGGCGGCGAAACCCTAGGGCGGCTGTGCCCTAGCCGAAGAGGCTGCGGCCTCCACGGAGGACGCAGGCCCCTCGGCCTCCACTTACAGTGGAGTCGGGGGTTCTTCGCCCGCCGTGGGGGTCGCAGGTCCTTTGGCTCCCCACTGTGTGTGGCACCGAAAAGAAACTGGGGTGGCGTGCGGGGAGGGGTGGGTCGAGCTTCGGCTCCCCCCCTGAAACCCCAAAATCATATTTTTTTTTTTTCAGTTAATTATATGATCCGATTTATAGTCCGGATTTAATCATTAAAAATCTTCAAAAAACAGATATATATATATATATATATATATATATATATATATATATATATATATATATATATATATAAATAACGAAATCTCCCACCATTTTATTTTTTATTTTTATTTTTATTTTTTTTTACAGACCCATTCATTTTCCAGATTTTACCAAAATCTTCATTATGGGAAAAATATTTCCTCACCCAGTTTAAAACCACAAAATGCATTAAGAAACAAGAATTTGATCCAAGAACTACCCATGTTTTCAAAACTGAATCCTACGTTTAAACGACAATCATGGAGGTTTTGGAGCAAGAAATTTTGAAGACAAGTTTCAGAGATATACCCACAATTTTAAAAGGAACCAAAAATGGTGCATTCGAATCCTACCTCCAAACGCTTTCCGGGAAGAGTCTTGATGAAGAGCTCCACCTGCAACTCCAAGCAAGAGAACTCCATTTTCTCCAACATTTTTCCCACCTCCATTTCCAACAAGATGCCCAAAAAGAGAAGCCCCCCCAAAAATATTCAAAAACTAGGTTAAATGAGAAACCCCTTTTTTTTGCCCTAATTTTCAATTTCGAATTTAAGCATTTATTATTATTATTTTAAAATAAAAGGAACATGAAAATGGAAATCTTTATTTTCCACTACTCAATAAATCTAACTTGTTTTATTCTAATTAAAATTAACATGCTTCTATTTCTTATTTCATTCTAATTTTAATCTTTCAATATCAATTTAGGCCTACGTTTATATTTTGAACTGTTAACAAGGATGAGGTATTCAAATTAATTTAAATTTCAAAAATCAATCCTTTATACTATATCAATTTTGTAAGTAAAAAGAATAATTTCCTTTTAAATAATAAAATCTACCCTTTCTATTCCAAAATGCGAAATTGATAAATTTATTTCTATTTCCCAAATGACTTTAAATCTTTCCTTTCTATAAACGCGTAACTAATTGAATTTCGTTATTATTATAATTAACTATTAAACTAACTCGCTATAACATAATAAAGAGACCTTTTTAAATAAATGAAAGAAATCTATTTATTCTAATTTTCTCAACTACTAATGCGTAAATGAACTCATTATTTCAATTTAAATGTTTTAAGCTGGCTACAATTATAGTCAAAGCGATCTCTTTAAATTTAACGATTAATCATATAAAAGAAACTACCTATTTTAAATTTCCAAATTACAAATGCGCACACCTACTCATTAAATTGAATTAAATACTTGGGATAACAAACTCCACTTACCCCACACAAGGCACACAAATCGAGGAAGTCCACCAAATCACACGACACACAACCCAATGAAAAAAAAGCCCCACGAACCACACACGATGCTCACCTAACAATGGCTACGGCAAGACGAGAGTTTTATGACCACCAAATCCGAATTCTAAGGATGAAGGAGGTATACTCAACCCTGCAAATCCCAAAGAAGATGAACCTCGCCCTAGGCGGTGTTGTACTTGCAATCTCCTGCACCCATGAATTCATGCAAGCATACATATACATATACATATTCAATGAAGGCGTTAGCTCGAGATTTATCGCAAGAGTTAGGAAACAATTACATTCACACAAGAATCGATGCAAGAGCACAATAATAGGTATGCACGATTATTTATATTATCTAAACTACCCATTGTATCAGGGTTAACCTACCATTCAAGAATGCCACATAGGAAGTCAATCAAGGTCAAATGGGTTTTACAAGTCCGACTAGGGTAGGGGCATTACATTCTCCCCCCCTAGGCTCCGACTTACTCCTGGAAGTCGCAAAGATAAACGAAAGTCCTGCAACACTTATTAGCCCTTAAACTCAATTAACAATTATCCATTTGCACAACCAACTATTTTGCCATCATCTTAGAGCATTATTCATAAATCCTCTACGAGTGTCATCATCCATTAACAAAAATGAATCTAACATCATTCACATCTTCAAATATTCTATAATTTACACACAATCATAGTAGAGAAACGAGACTTTTTCCCTTTTTATTACACCAAATTTAAGCAATTTACAATATATAGATACAGTTATCATACCCATTTATCAAACATGACAAGAAAATATTCTCTCAAGGTCAATTTCTTTCACCAATTCATCTCTTTCATAGAACTTTATCGCATAGAACTAGCTTCAAATATCATTTTCTACAACCAAGTTAACTTTCGACACATAAGAGCAACGTAAGAACTCAATTGTTTACACTTTTCAGAAATACAAGAACCTTTCCAATGACTATGCCCCATAACATAGTGACAAGTTAATACCATTTAATCCATGATTACACATAATATCCATCCACAAGACTGGTTTGCACAACATAAAAGGCCACATGTGAGCATGTCCAATGCTCGGTCAAAGGTAACATATACGGTCCACATCTCTAAGCCTGCTCTCAGAACAAATACATGATCAACAATATCCATCATCTCACTCAAGGGCTTGATGGTGCTAGGATACACCATAGCGGTGCTACCTTCCATACAAGTCCCTCGTGAATATCCCTTGTTGTGTAAGGTGTTTAGCCTCCAAGAGATAGTCACCACTCATAGGTAGGTAGTGGATCCTAGCTGTCTCACAGCCTCACATACCTCCATCCTCAAGGTTCCCTGCGTCTACTTCCTCATATACACTCATCCAAGACCGTAACCTATGTCCTTGGAGAGGAATTCACATTGCAACACAAGACCAGCATACGAAAACAACAAGGATAAACCGGTTTAGCCACCAAAGTACCAAAGAATAAAGATAATAATTGTCAATTCCAACAATAAGACAAGAAAATAATTTCCGGATTTGCAACATCAAATCAAGTAAAATCAAGATTGCAAGATCATGGCTAAACTGTCAAGGTCAAAGTAAAATAAATTGTTAGCCCACAAAGAAATAAATAAATAATTAAAAGAAAATCATAATTACACATTACATCACTACATGACTAGTAGCTAGCCACCAATGAGGAAGGAAGGAACAATTGTCTAGCTATCCTAGTAGCTCATCATGTGGTGTGGCCAAGTCACACATCCACATGGCATGGCAGTGTGCACCTCGACATCACCCCGCATCACGTCGTCACGCGGCATGGCTCTACCCTATACCTATTTGTAGGCTGCATGGAATTGTCTACTACATCCCGCATCGTGTCTCAGCACAGCATGGCAATACTCCAAGCGAATTGGGCACGCAATGGATGTTTCCTGCATGGCAGTGTACCCTGCGGATAAGGCACGTGTCGGTCACACTCCGCATAGCGATGTTCCTCTCAAGATACTCGTCGTAAGCCAGAGGTATACATGGCTAAGGTCTACCCACAAGTCTACCAACACTAGTTAGTTGGCAACTCATGTAAGAAAATGACATGCCTCTCATGAAGACAAGGCAACAGATGCTCCAATAAAATCCATCAATATTCTCAAGAACTGTCATTTATATGTTCAAAATAAAGGATAGGAATTAGGCTGGCACACATGAACCTCATAGATCAGTTCATGACAAGGGGAAGTATTGAGTACAACCATGTTACAGTTTCATTACAAAACTATATTTTTCCTCAAAATAGGGAAGCTAAAGTCGCTTCGCGTCGACATTACTCGTACGCTGTTCATACTATTCAAGGAATGGTGACTTCTACTACTACCCCTTCACATACTGACTTATCAACAACCCGTGGGTTGGCACTTAGTAAGGAAACAAATAAGAAACTTCACATAGATAGGTACGGTTTTCCATACTCATAAGCAAACATATTCCCCATGGTTGATTACTTCACCATCCCATCAGGTTTTCTCACAACACACACAGAATAGCACCATTACTGGTTTAGTCACATTTATGGGGAGCACTTTACATTATGCTAACATATACTTAAGGGAAGTTTTAATTATGCTTTACACATGAATTACTAAATAAGTTTTACTCTAGTTCCATGCACTTAAATTTTCAACAATTCAAATTTACACAAAGAATTAACATCATTCTGACACCTTTCTCAATTTCCCCTAAGCATATTCATTCACATTACTAACTACACAAAAAAAAAAAATTTAGGGCGAGAAACTTTCCTCTTTCAATTAGAAGCCAAAGCAAACATACATTTTCATATGCGTTGAAACAAAAAAAAATTTTAATCACTGCATTCTAAATGGTATTTCAAAACAACAAATCCTATATTTTAGGCAAGAGGAGGAAGAGAGTTGGAAAATCAACTATTCCCTACGAATACACAAGAATTTCAAGATCACACCATATGCTCGGATATAAGTTTATCTTTTGAGTTGCACGGTTTTCATTTCGCTATCTTTTAGGAAGGTGCCAAAGCATCCTAACATGACATTTCTAATCATTATTGTTGCACTATAATTTTCTAGTTTTCCAAATAGGAATTCAAGACAACCAAATTTTCTTTTGTAATACAAGTCCTCTTGAGAACAATCACTATTCGTAATACAATACAATACAATACTACATCAAATCTAACATTGAAAATTCATAATATGACAAGGAGGTAAATGAAGAGTTATCTACTAGATTTTACACATTTAATGCATACAATTCAACAAGTCTCTCATTTACTCCTTCTTAAACACAATCAGACAATTATCTATATCCAAAGCAAGTTAAATGGTGCATCACTTAATAGGTCCTAAATCACACTAGTTGAATAAGCACATAAAAAAAATCTTTCTAGGAGCACATTAATACACTTCTGAAGCTACTACAACATGTCCTCTTTTGGTATCCCTTTCACATCAAGCAATTTTCACAAAATCACTATGCACATTTTAATGCACCTTAGTTAAGATGGAATTTAATTATATTACTCCTACCAAGCACATGGAGAACCCTTTAATGCAAACATACTATTTTCTATCATTAACCAAAAATTAACTCCCAAACCAATCCCTTCAACAATCTAAAACACAAAATGTTATAAGGCTCACACAAGGCTCAAGAAATATCATCCTTTCTCTTGCAATAAGAAAACTTAAATAAGAGATAACTACACATATCAATTCCTTTTAATTTACTAGAGAGAGAGAAAAATATGAGTCATAATCACTCAATTTACTACATAATAAGCATCAATATTTTCCATACTAGTCTTTCAAGTGGACAATCATTAAAATCGATCAATACCATAAACAAGCACATACCGTACTTCTAGATTCAAGATATTAACAACCAACCCAAATGGATTAGTCAAAAGAGTAAAATAAATCAAAAATGAAGGTACATACGACTCCCTTTCAAAGTAAGAGAAATCATAGACCAAGACCTCAATAAGCAGACAAAACACCTATAATTATTCCCAAAACACCCACATCAATAAGGTGAAAGCAAGGTGTGAACACTCACGTTACACACAAGTAGGGTTTGTTAAATCACACCCTCACATCAAGGTGGACAAGCATACAACATAAGGTAGACACACACACACCAACTAAGGGCACAAGCGAAACCAGAGATCCCAGTGTTGCAACATGGGCTCTGATACCAAGTGTAATGCCCCGCCAGGAAACCCCTAAGGGTTTAAGTGAAAAACACTCAAATAGAGTGTAAATATTTTTTTTTTTATAATAATAGTTAAGAGTCTTACTGATAAGTTACAACCTCAAGATAAACTAGAGTTAGCAAAACTTAGATAGCATAGCGGACGGCTAAACGATCCTAAGGAGTTTCCCAACGTGATTACGTAACTTAACACCTAACTCAACTTGCGTCAATTCATCCATTAATCTGGATATCTTAATTGTGAGATAATGCATAAGACATGATTATATGAATGTTCGATGAATTGATGTCTTAGGATTTTAGGAAGCGTTCATTTATTTTGGGTGGTTAGGAGACCATCGTGAGGTTATTTACTCAATGCACCTTAATACCTATGTGATTTAAGAGGCCTCCCTTAAGGTTCAATGTGACAAATGTAACGAAGTTCATTCATTGGTTTTAAGATAACCACCCACCTTTGATATCTTTCTTAAATATTAAAAGTTTGGTTAATAAGTTGAGATTCGTTCATTAAGGAATTAAACTTCCATTAATAGAGTGTGGATTCCCTCATGAAGGTTTGAGCATAACCAAACTAAAGATTCAAAGTTTCTTTATGGATGATAGAATGCAAGTAGCCATAGAGTTCATTCATTGAAGTTTTAATAATGCAAATAGAAGGAGCTCAACTTATCAAGGTGTAAATGTATTAGGACACATGAGTTCATCCTTTAAATTAAAATATAGTTAGCAAGATGAAATTCATCACCACGGGGTTAAAATATACGTTCAAAGTGACGTTCTTCCATTAGGATTAAAATACAATTATCTTATTGCATGTCACTCTTTTTTTTTAGTTAAATGTAGTTAATATGAAGAGATACATTTACTAAGATTAAGGTATAAACAACTGATTGAATCCTTCCCCTTTTAGTTCAATTTTAGCAATCATAAAGAGATTCTTTTATTAGGGTTATAATGATGGATAAATAGTTGAGTTCACCCAATTAACAAGTTAATTTGGTAGGGATTATTGGTTAAGATTAAAACTTGAAATAACTAAACAAATTCGTCCAATTTAGTGTAACATAATTAACATGGCGTTACTCATTTACTAAGATAAAAAGGTAAATACCTATATGATGTTCCTCCTTTATATTTCAAATTAGAAATTTACGACATTAGAACTAACTTTGTCACCCATACACATTCGATCAATTTACCAACTTATATCAAGATAAAACAATAATGATATCCTAATGAGATTCTTTCCACTATTACTTCTTTAATTAACATAATTCAAATACTTATCCATAATCTTACTTACAATGTTTTATGAACCTGCTTACTACAATTGCCAAGATGAATGACTTTATGCACTTTGATTTAAATTCATTAAATACCCACCATACACTTATACAAGATTACAACCATACATGATAGCTTAAAGCATGAAACAAAGGAAGCTAAAACATCGCATAACACAGATATGATCTCGGAGTTCACCCCTAAAGGGCTACATCTCCGGGTCTGCTCAACTGCAAGACCCCTTTGGTATTATATCGTTAGGAATACATAATTTATAAGTCTTTTACATCTTTGCCACTTAGGCAAACACAACCAATATACAATAGCCACCTCGGTCGAAAGTTAAATAATGACCCCTTTTTGAAGCGGATCCCACCAAATACATCAAAGCAAGAACGAGGGATTTCTTAACTGTCGGTACCCTATACGGAGACTTGACCGACGTGGGTCAGACAAAAGCAATCAGACGATAGAGTCCCAACATACCTACCCAGACGTGCTATTATAACAGATGCATCGATTCCCAAAATAATAGGCCATGCTCTAGCATTGACGGGTAATTACAATCGGGTAATTACAACAATTTCTCGAGTTGACTTAAGCGTCTAAACATATTAATTAATCCTTAGATAAACACTAATGACAAGTTGGTTTACAACAATAGTCTAGCCCCTTCTCTAACGACACAAAAATTACCCCTTTACTAGAAGGAACAAATTACATTAAGAGTAAATGAAGAAATGGAGAAATCATTACCGAACTAAATCAAGCTTCTATTGCATACATTTAAAAATTAAAGACCATTACCTCCATTCGATTTACTCATTATCATATAATTAATTATCATTCGATTTAAAAATACAATGAAAGTCATTGCTATATTAAAGCCCAAAAATCTGTATATCTAATTAATAATATATGCTAAATAGATGTTACCTATATTAGCATATATTTTAAATATATACATTTATCCCTTTTTTTTTCTTAAACATTATTTACTAAAATAAAATCTCAACTCATTTTTAAAATACAAATATTACTTAAAATAAATTTACATCAATAAGCATCTCCCTTTTTTGTTATACAATGAAAACCCCCAAAAATCGAGTTTTAACCATACTTAAAATACTAAGTAAAAATTAAAAAAAAAATTTAAAAAAAAAATAGAGGGCAGCCAAACCCTAGGCGGCAAAACCCTAGGGCGGTCATGCCCTAGCCGAAGAGGTTGCAGCCTCCACGGAGGACGCAGGCCCCTCGGCCTCCACTTACAGTGGAGTCGGGGGTTCTGCGCCTGCCGTGGGGGTCGCAGGTCCTTCGGCTCGCCACTGTGTGTGGCACCGAACAGAAACTGCGGTGGCGCACGGGGAGGGGCAGGTTGAGCTTCGGCTCCCCCCCCAAAACCCCAAAATCATTTTTTTTTTTTTTCAGGTAATTATATGATCCAATTTACAGTCTGGATTTAATCATTAAAAATCTTCAAAATATATATATATATATATATATATATATATATATATATATAACGAAATCTCCCACCATTTTATTTTTTTTTTTTTTTTACAGACCCATTCATTTTCAAGATTTTACCAAAATCTTGATTATGGGAAAAATATTTCCTCATCCAGTTTAAAACCACAAAATCTATTAAGAAACAAGAATTTGATCCAAGAACTACCCATGTTTCCAAAACTGAATCCTACATTTAAACGATAATCATGGAGGTTTTGGAGGAAGAAATTTTGAAGACAAATTTCGGAGATATACCCACAATTTTAAAAGGAACCAAAAATGGTGCATTCGAATTCTACCTCCAAACGCATTCCAGGAAGAGTCTTGATGAAGAGCTCCACCTACAACTCCAAGCAAGAGAACTCCATTTTCTCCAACATTTTTCCCACCTCTATTTCCAACAAGATGCCCAAAAAGAGAACCCCCCCCAAAAATATTCAAAAACTAGGTTAAATGAGAAACCCCTTTTTTTTGCCCTAATTTTCAATTTCGAATTTAAGCATTTATTATTTTTTTTTTAAAATAAAAGAAACATGAAAATGGAAATCTTTATTTTCCACTACTCAATAAATCTAACTTGTTTTATTCTAATTAAAATTAACATGCTTCTATTTCTTATTTCATTCTAATTTTAATCTTTCAATATCAATTTAGGCCTACGTTTATATTTTGAACTGTTAACATGGGTGAGGTATTTAAATTAATTTAAATTTCAAAAATCAATCCTTTATACTATATCAATTTTGCAAGTAAAAAGAATAATTTCCTTTTAAATAATAAAATCTACCCTTTCTATTCCAAAATGCGAAATTGATAAATTTATTTCTATTTCCCAAATGACTTTAAATCTTTCCTTTCTATAAACGCATAACTAATTGAATTTCGTTATTATTAAAATTAATTATTAAACTAACTCGCTATAACATAATAAAGCGACCTTTTTAAATAAATGAAAGAAATCTATTTATTCTAATTTTCTCAACTACTAATGCGTACATGAACTCATTATTTCAATTTAAATATTTTAAGCTGGCTACAATTATAGTCAAAGCGATCTCTTTAAATTTAACGATTAATCATATAAAAGAAACTACCTATTTTGAATTTCCAAATTACAAATGTGCACACCTACTCATTAAATTGAATTAAATACTTGGGATAACAAACTCCACTTACCCCGCACAAGGCACACAAATCGAGGAAGTCCACCAAATCACATGACACGGAACCCAACGAAAAGAAAGCCCCACGAACCACACACGATGCTCACTTGACAATGGCTACGGCAAGATGAGAGTTTTATGACCACCAAATCCGAATTCTAAGGATGAAGGAGGTATACTCAACCCTGCAAATCCCAAAGAAGATGAACCTCGCCCTAGGCGGTGTTGTACCTGCAATCTCCTACACCCATGAATTCATGCAAGCATACATATACATATACATATTGAATGAAGGCGTGAGCTCGAGATTTATCACAAGAGTTAGGAAACAATTACATTTACACAAGAATTGATGCAAGAGCACAATAATAGGTATGCATGATTATTTATATTATCTAAACTACCCATTGCATCAGGGTTAACCTACCATTCAAGAATGCCACATAGGAAGTCAATCAAGGTCAAATGGGTTTTACAAGTCCGACTAGGGTAGGGGTATTACACTAAGGTAGTACCTATTAGACCTCCTTCATCCCTAAGTAGTTTATCTATTGCTTTGACATTTTATAGACAATGAGAAATAGAGAAGGCTAGGTTGCAGGGGATTATTGATAAACAACAAAGAGAAATTGAAAAGAAAGATAACAAAATTGAGGAATTAGAGGCTAAGGTAGAAATAATTTCTGGCATGGTTCCTGAGTTGATGCAGTGTAGGGCACCTCCAAGAGTTTATGCAGTACATTTGAAAGAGCAGTATCTGAACTTCAAACTAAACCACATTGTTAGGGACCTTAACCCCTCTTTAGAAACACCTGAAGAATTATTTTATGCTTACCAAACCTCTCCACCTGCTGTGAAGAATTTGCTATGTGAATTATACTTACATAACTATGTTGTACCCTCAGACAGGGAGTGGAGCCCTTTATTGTATATTGGGGATATCCATATCAAAGTTTTAATATCATGGATCCAAAATGAGATTATCATTGGGGCACAAGCCAAGGAGTATGAAAAATTAGAGCTTGACTGTCCATGACCATTAAGAAGGGAATCAGAAGCACCAAGAGTTCTTTATTATGATTGGCAGAAGTTACTGGTAAGAGATGATGTTAGAAAATTAGTGCTTCCAATGAGAAAAGAAGTCTATCAAGCATATGAGCATTTGATTCAGACTAACAGGACAGCTACAATAGATGGGTTAACTCAGCACTGGAATAACCTACCGGAACAGTTAAAACAGGGAGAACCTTATTCACTACAAAATTTTCATGCAGCCATACAAAGAGCCCCCAGATACATACAGTTAGGCAAGGAGAAAGCCAACAATTGGCTACCATTGATCTTTCAACCCCCAATCCTTATGTGGCCACTTTTGGCATGTCAGCCTATAGAGCAGAACTATGATGTAGTCACAGAAGAAACAACTAGATGGTCTAGGCTGGAAAAAATGAAAGGATTTTATTGGAACTTGGCTTCAAGGGGGATAGCTCAGGGCATTGTAGGTGATTTAAGAGTTACAGCAAGAGTCAAAAATTTTCCTTTTGCTGTAGGATCAACAAACTCTTAAAGTTGGGGGGCATGATAAGTTGAGACTTTGTCATGTTTTTATCATCAAAACTCTTAGGTTTTTGACATCTTTTGGTTTGCATGGTAGTAGTGAAGTATTGTAAATTGACTATATGTATTCCATGTGTTAAACTTGAACTTATGAAATCATGTTTGAACTTTGCTGGTCTAATCCTGCAGCCATGCCATTTATTCCTGCAGCCAAATGATTTGTTCCTCTTGCTATGCGGATTATTTAGGGTAATATCATATGTGAATTAATGAATGTATTAATTAAATAAAATACGTATGCATGTCCTTGTATGTTCTTTTTGTTGTAGTGCAGATAATAAATGATGTCGCAGTGGATATTCTCCTTTCTCACCTGAAGAAGGAAGAATCACGTAAGAAATAACTGGAGATCAAGCTGAAGAGGATTTGAGCGAGCGCAAGGTACGGCATGAGTGGAGCAGCCAAGTAGCACTACGGAAGTTTGACTCTAGTTGGCATTGAATTCACAAAATATCGCTACGGCATGCAAAAACTGTGGTTCAATCTAGATCCACGTTTCCTGCAGCCAAGCTCTAGTTATCTTCTTCATCAGTCATCATCCACCTCTTCTTCTGGGTGTGATTTGAGTTGTCCATTGTAGTTTATCTTTTCTTTTTAATAAGCTCTTCCTTTTTTCTTAGAGGTTAGATAGAATAGAAAGGAATAGAGCAAAGAATTTTGATAAGCATTCTAGAGATTTTCTTTTAAAACATGTAATCATTTTCAGGAAGCAATGAATAAAAGATATGTTGTTCTGATCTGCTAAAAGTATTTTTCTAGAAGCTTGATATCACTCATCCAAGGGGGCCCACTTGGTGAGTGATCTTGTGTTTATGCTCATTGAAATTAGTTCTTCTTTAGTTGCAATAGAAGTTCAAGCCTTGACTGTTCCTGCAGCCACTGGAAATAGTTCCACTGACTGTTCCTGCAGCCAAGCCAGAACAGAGTGATTTCTGTTATTTATATTAGATCATTCCAGCATTGTTTTTATAAGCTTTCCTGTAGCCTTCTATAATTTCCATTCTTGCCTTTCCTTTCCGCATAATGTTAGTTACTGCAGCAATGCAAAATAGCCATTGAAGGAGCTTAGTGCATATATCGTGCAGACCCATTTCAAGTTTTACATCCCTAGGTTGATAACTAAATGAACACTAGCCATGAAAATAGTAACTTTACGAGATGAATGTCCAAACTTCAGGTTGAGATTTCAATTAGAGTTATTATTATTATAGTTGGAGTAGACACCATGTATGCATGTTGTATAAGATAAAGTTTCAAATAGTTTTTGGTATGTAGAGATAATGGTTTTATCTTGGGAATGAGCGAGTACATTGCATGTAATGGAAACTGCGTGATGAGTTAGAGAGTTTGATGAAGTGATGATGAAGGAGCGATCAAGGTTGTCTTGAATGATATGCAATGATTGTTATGTAATCCAATGGTCATACTTGAACCAATTTGTTTGTAATCTCTAAGAGATCTTAGGTTTGTGATGTGTTACCAACCTATTGTTTTGCTTATAAGGTCGATCAGTTGTTTTGTTGAAGTGTTGGCAATTTTAGTTGAATGGAAGAGTGATTGGTTGCTGAACCAAGAGATGTATCTATAGTCTATGTAAAGGTAGATAGGAGAATGAAAATGATCTGATCAAGTAGAGTAGTGCTATTCACCAGATCAGCAAACCCCTGTTGTTCTCTATCAATTACAATAGTCAAATCCCTTAATCGGGTAAGCTCTAACAAGCTTAGTGTTATCTAAATCCTCTAACCAAGTGATCCATTATCTTGGATTTCAAACCCTCTACTGAGGTTACTCCTAACAAGTTATTGCTTCTAATAGGGCATTATAGTCTGTTGGAACTCATAAAAAATTGAGTTAATTCTTAAGGCCCATTTCAAAGAAGGGTAAAATGAAGCTGACATTCTCCTTGCGTGCCTGAGAAAGGTAAAGGCATTTAAAAAAAAAATCTCCAAGTAAATGTCTCCAGGCATAAACATTTATCCCACATTGGTTGTGGGAAGGAAATATTTTGTATTGAAATACAAAGCCCCACGCATATTAAGTGTCAAATCTTACGGGTTTTTGGCAAGAGGTGGCTAGTGGCCTAGTTTATCCCACGTGCATGTGCATCTCAAGGCATCTGAAATTTTGGGATAGGCTGGCGAGAAGAGATTAAAAATCAAGCAGATCACTAAGATCCAACAATAGATCCAAGGAAGATCAATAGTTGTTGTTAAACCGTGATGGGAAATGGCTTGATGAATATCCATCGCGACTCGGTGACAAGCCAGGCCCAGGTCCAGTGGAGGGTCTGGCCTAAAGTGACGTAGCAAGTAAGGTGGTGCCTAGTTGGATCCAAAGGTGAACTAGAGGCTGACAAGTGGTAGGCCCGATAGAAGGGGTGAGCAGCAAAGACCAATTCGAGACGTCGTGACTTAAACCTAGTCTCCAGCTCGCTAGCATAAAATGCTAACACCCAAAAAATTAGAGACCTCAAGAGCGAGCAGTTCTACAGATGATCTAATGGTGGTTGGTAGGTCGTGGTGAGAAACTACTAGTTGGCATATCCCTCGTGACCCCGTGACAAAGAAGAGCTCCATTCCAGCGATGAGTCTAGGCCGTGATGAGGTGGTAAACAAGTGGTGGACACATGGTGACAACATGGCATATGATGTAGCCGCTCAGAGGGACTAAGGATCGAGCAGGTTGAGAAAGATCCAATGGTTAGCTGAGTTGATTGGACAGTGGTTGCTATACCGCGATTGGAAGACATGCGATGTTTATTCACCATGACTTGATGACTGAGTGCTGGGGCCCACTAAGAGAGCAGATCAAGGTTGATCGGACGGTCGTGGCTTCATTTCAGCCGTGAGTCTAGGCCATGTTGAGGTGGCAGGATAAGGGCCCCAGAATGAACTAGATGGTGCCATGTGGTGGAGATGCATGGAAGATGTCTACGCAGGAATTTCAAAGATTTAAATATAATTTCTGACTATGGTGAACATGTAGAAAATTAAACGATTGACCTGCAGGGGAATTAATGTGCCTAAGATTATTTTTTTACCCTATACATAAGTGTTATATATCATTGGAAAGATCTCGATTCGAGAAATTTGATTCTGCAGTCAAGTGTAGCCCACATCAAGTATTTTTGGGGTAGTTGCCTCAGGATCTCAGATTGTATTTTTTAGTCAAAGAGATTGGATATTCTGCAGGCCAAGTTGTGTGAAACAGTTAATGCTAAAAGATAGGGTGGTTGCCATTTTGAGAGAATGAAATCTTATTTTGTCCTCCCTTCCTTCTTATTCGAGAGTCTTCTCATTTTGTAAGGGTTCTTGATTTTTTCTGAGCAAGGCTTCATAATCTCAGTTTCCATTTTCTGAGCTTTTTCCAAATCTGTAAAGTGAATGTCCCTTTTCAAGTAATAGAGTATCTTCTTGTTGTAGATGTTTTTTGTTGCAGGTCACATATATGTAAGGCATATATATAGTTTATTGGATAGTCTATAGACCTTTTCTTATTTTCAATGAATCCAGTCTTCAAGGGAGTTTGGGTTTGTCCTCTCACAGTGGGAGTGCAATGGGTGTTCTTAGGTACTCTTCAAGGAAGAGTTTAAATTCTATGAATAATCATTTTGGATTATGGATAATGTCTAGATATGTATGATACTCTATTTTAGTTTAGAATGTATTAATGTCAGGCATTGATATAGGGATATCTTTCTTAATAAATTAGATTTGCAATAGAGGTTTTCATTTTCAATTTGATGTATGACTCCATGCCCTTGGATAAAGCACTGGTCTTGTAGATTTTGGGGATTCTTAGAGATTTTAAATATCAAGTATCCATTTGCTTTTATGTTTGTAGTTTTAGTGTGTTCCATCTATCTCATGCTCCAATCTTGTTGAGATGTCAATGTAGATCTAGCCCATCTACATTTAACCTCCTTGTTGTTGAGCCCTGTGAGATTCATCTGCTTTTTTTGATGCCATATGTTTGTAACTGGTTGTACTTTGTGCATCAAAGGTTGTCCCCCCTAGGTGTAGCAAAATTGGAAGTGTAGGAGGATAATTAGGATCCTATGTTAATGTTGTCTAATCCCTGAAGATTTTTCATTCATTGAGATTGGCTTTCTCATAGATAGTTTGCAGGTGAACTTGGGTGTATTTTTTGAGACCAACATAGTCAATCCCTTAACCAGGTTGTCCCTAACAGGATTTTTTCTTAACATGACATTGTAAAGCTTTAACAAACTTGGCTCCTAACAAGCAAACTTCAAAAGAGTTCAGAATACTTGTGGGTATTCATCCCCACCGTGGTTTTTCCCATTTGGGTTTTCATGTCAAAATAATTGTGTCAAGTGGTGTATGTTTTTGTGGTTATGTTTACTATGGTTAATTTGCTTAATTGCTAAATCCAGTTAAATATGGTATGATGACCGGCAACAATCTGAAATGAGCTTTTAGTTTTGTTAGTAAAGTATTTGGATATTTTGGTTAAAAGGTTTTGAGAGTTTTAGAGTTGTTTTACTATTATTCTATTATGATAGTCAACCGATTTACTTGATAGTGATATTGAAATTTGTAGTTCAGTGTTTGGACCAGTCAATTATGAGTTTGACTTGAGAGGTTGCTTTTATTTGGTGAAAAGTTTATGTCAGTTTTCTATATACTGATTCACCCCCCCCCCTCTCAGTAGTTGATCATGTCCTTATTGATTCATCATACCATCAATTGGTATCACAATACTTCAGGTCCTCTAAGGTCTAAGCCTAATAGCTTGAGGTAAAGATCTTGAAGAACATGGTGAAGAAAGAAGGTTTGAAGTTTAATAGGGAAAACTACAGAATATGGAGTGATAGAATGAAAATCTATATCAAGTCTAGGAAGTCAATACTGGGAACATGTTGTTACTCAATATGTTGCACCTAGTGGGACTATGTATGATGATCAAAAGAAAGAGCAACAAGAAAATAATAAAGCATTGGAGGCCATTATCAGTTCTTTGTCTGATTTAGAGTATGTTGATGTCCATGGTTTGGAGATCGCTTATGAGGTGTGGAAGAAACTTGAGGAAATCTATAGCGGTGATGAGCATGTGAAGATTGCCAAAGAAGAGAGTCTCAGAGGTAAATTTGATGACATGCGGATGGCTGAAGGAGAGAATATACAACAATATGGTTAGAGGATCAAAGAGATAGTTGGTGAGATCAAGAGTGCTACTGGTAAAGTGGAAGATGCCATAGTGGTTAGTAAGGTGTTGATAACCCTTCTACCGGTTTACGCTATCCAAGTTGCAACCATTCAGGAGCTAAAGTCTATTGATAAAACTAAAGTAACTCTTGAGTCCATCATTGGTAAGCTTACTGCATTTGAATTAAATGGTTATGATGGTAGTGCTCAGAAATCCAAATCTGCATTTAGAGCTTTGACTTCTAACCCATCTATGAGGAAAAGCATAGATATCAGTCATAGTTATGAATCTAGATCCAGTAGAGAAGTTGATGATGAATACAATATAATTGATCTTGAAGAATTGTTGGCCAAGCAGTTACCCAAAGGTACTGGTAAGTATAGAGGTAAATTACCTTTAAAGTGTTTTGCATGTAACAAGATTGGACACATTGCAGATAACTATCCTAATGGTGACAATGAGCATATGCGTGAAAAGTACAAGTACAAAGGAAAAGGAAAAAGGGATTGTCTCATTGCAGTTGATGGTGGTATCACTAATGAGGAATCTGAGGGACATGCTAATGAAGACATTGTCTTTGTAGACATTAAAGATGAGACATCTGATCATGAGACATTAGTTTCTCACATGGATAGATCTGATGATTGGATCATAGATAGTGGTTGTTCGCACCACATGACCGGTGACCGAAGTAAATTTCTTGCTTTTAAGGAATTTGATGGAGGAGTTGTGAGATTTGGAAATGAATCACCCTACATGGTAAAAGGAAAGGGAACTATTTCTCTTAATGGAAAGAGCAGTGCAGATAATGTTTACTGGGTTGAAGGATTAAAGCACAATCTTTTAAGTGTAGCTCAACTCAATGACAGAGGTTATCCATTGGAATTCAAGAATGGAATGTGCAAAATCTATGGGAGCAAAGGTGAACTAATTGTAACCGGCAAGCAGACAAAAGGTAACCTATTTCACCTGAATCCTAAAGTCAACAACTATTTAATTGCTAAAGTAGATGATAGTTGGCTTTGGAATCAGATATTTTATCATATAAATTTTTATAACATTGTTAAGGTCAGTAAGTCCATGTCGGTAAGAGGTTTGACTCAGTTGGACAAACTGGTGAATGCTCTATATAAGGAATGTCAATTAGGAAAGATGACATCCTCAACTTTTAAGAGAAAATATTTCTCAATAGAACATTTATTAGATTTGGTTCATATAGACCTTTGTGGGCCACCAAGGACTAAAAGTATTCAAGGTGATAGATATTTTATGATCTTCACTAATGATAGCTCAAGAATGATGTGGGTCACATTCTTGAAGGACAAAACATAAGCCTTTAGTTTGTTCAAGGCATTCAGGGCCTTAGCTAAAAAGGAAAGTGGTAGGAAGATAAAGTGTCTAAGGACTGATCAAGGAGGTGAATTTACTTCAAAAGAATTCGCTAGATATTGTGAAGACAATGGAATTAAGAGGCAACTTTTTGCACTGAGGACACTAGAGAAGAATGGTATTGCAGTGAGAAACAACTGGTCAGTTGTGCTGGCATTCTATAGTCTAATGAGAATATTTGATGTTGTCATTGATGGCAACCAACTGGCAATAGGTTTGTACACATGCATCGACATCACAGACATCATACACCAGCAGGCACCAGCACTGGCAGACACTTTCACCGACATCCAGATTACACCGAAAATGAAGTATACTGGCACTTAGGCCGACATGGGATAAATTTTTACTTATAACAATTTTATTGTAAATATAATTAATTATTTGTAAGCCGACTTGGTATATTGTAAAGACTCATATATGTATGAGATCTCATAGGTCATTTTGTATGATGGTTGAATGTAATGAATAGAAAATTATTGTATGAGGTGATATAGTGGAAAACAAAGGTTTTTGTTAAGGTATCTGACTAAGATTAAACCAGTACTAAACTAGAAATTTGAGATGCTACTTTGAGTAGTACATTGTATTGGATTTAATTATCCATATTGTAGTCAGTGAGACTCTTTTGAGAAGTGTGCTCCAAGCAGTTGGCCTTCCTGCATGTGCAGGCCCCTATTGTAAGTAGTATTTATTTATATTGGCCAGTGAGTAAATATTGTGGGTCACAAATCCCATCGAGGTTTTTCCCACACTAGGTTTCCTCATTAAAATATATTGTGCTATGGTGTGCATTTATGTTATCTTTGTTATTTCTGTTTACCTGCACTATTTCTTGTTTACCAGTACATTATTTTGGTTTGCAAAGTTATAAATAGGTTCAAATATTTAACTAACTGGTTAGACACTGATTCACCCCCCCCCCTCTCAGTTTCTTTGGGACTATTGTTGAATCTAACAATTGGTATCAAATCCTAGTCCTCTATTTGCAAAAGCCTAACAACTTGAGGAAGATTCTAAAAATGGTACAGATGGAGAATTTAAGAAAACAGTTGGAAGGAGCTCCTGAAGATTTTGATGTAGAAAAATTAAAAAATATCAAACTTGAAGATGATCTGAGGACTGTTAAGGAATTCATTAAAGGACTTCAGGAGAACCTAGTTATAGCACAAAATAAGAGGAAAGAACTTCATGAGAAAATGCATAAACATGATGATGAAAAGGAAACTCTAAGTGATATTGCAGACAAGTTGAGGCAAGAAAACACTAACATGAGGAATGAAATGCAAGACTTAACCATGAGGCTATGTAAGGATCTTGAAGACAGAAAGAAGAATGAAGAAGACTTGACTAGGAGACTTAATGATGGAGGTAATGAAAATCTGAGACTTTGTCATGAAATTGATATGCTAAAGACAAATCTGATTCAGATGCAATATGATAAAGAAGAGCTTGTGAGACAAATTGGAATTCTTGAAAATGAGTTGATCACTGCAAATGAACACAAAGACAAATTCAAGAAAAGTTCAAAATGACTTGATGACATGCTAAAAAGACAAAAACTTGATGGAGATACAATTGGACTTGGATTTGAACATGGAGAAAGTTTTGAGACTATAAACAATCAAGATCACAATAAACCGTTAAGATAACCTAAGGCTTATAAATTCAATGGGAAATGTTTCATCTGCAACAAATTTGGTCATAGAGAAAATCAATGCAGATTTAGAAATAATCAGAATACAAACTTACCCATTGGTCAATGTTTCAAATGCAATAAAGTTGGTCACAATTCAAAAAATTGCAGAATGAATGTGAAATGCTATGTTTGTGGTAGATTTGGGCATTTATCTAATCAATACAGAACACAAAATGGTCGAGGATATGGAAAAGCTATTCAAAGGAATAATGTAACTTGTTATGCATGTAACAAGATTGGACATATTGCAAATTTTTGTAGAAGCAAGACTATACCGATGAACAATAAAGGATCTAGTGTGAAGGGAAAAGAAAAGATAAATGAAATAAAGAAAGAATTTTCAAAACAATGGATTAAGAAAAGAGATCAAAAAGTTGATGAATCTATCTCTGCACTGGTAGAATAGAGTAACCCTCCATCGGTACCTGAGATTCTTCATCTAACTAAGGAATAATCCTTACGGGTTATTGCAGCAAGTTGAAAATCATGCATTCTACCCTCAGTTGATGGTAAGAAGTCACATTTCTTCTTTATCGGCATATATGTTAAGTTTTCACTTAGCCAACAAGCATTTAATGCAGTTTTTGTATAACTTTTTGGTTATATAACACTAGAAAACCCTCATTTAGACTCACCAAGCATTCAAGCATTCATAGAGTGCAAAATTGAGCAAGGGAAATCACTGCGAAGTGATTTTCAGGCATTTAAGGATTTCAAGCTAAGAGTTATTTATCTTTCGAAATTGCATCTTCATCTTCTGCATTTGAGTTTATTGTAAACCCTGATGTGGTAGAAAACCTTAAGTGCCCTAGGCATGTGTTTAAAATCATCCTTGAAATTGCCAAGCAAGATGATTCTATCGGAGCATTTTTGAAAATTCGGAAGGGAGCCGCTTTTATTGAAGACCCTAGAATCTACATTCACTGCAACATAGAAAATCTAGGAACCGATGATTTGGAGAACATGTACAATGGTGTCATTACTGATGAACAAGGTTTAATCAAACCGGAGCATAAGATAGTTGAAGACTTAGGATTCATTGAGATACTGAACATACCTTAATTTCCTAAGGAGGTAATCCATCTAGTTCTGAGTAGAGTTCATGGAGAGTTCATGTGGCTTGACTCTATTTTTTAAATCTCTAAGGAAGAAATCAAGGCAGTTACTGGTTTACCCTCAACCGGTAGTAGGCCTGATAATACTAAGAAGATACCTAACAAGGGAGTGATGGATTTAACCAGAGCTACATATGATAATAGATCTCTTAGGGTTAATAACATTACTAATCCTAATGTGAGATATGTGAGTATGGTACTTGGATACATAGTAACTCATGCTAACAAATTGATTTCAGTTTCTAGCCTATGTATTCATAATTCATATGAGATGGTAAAGAACAATGTTAAGATTGATGTTTGTAAATGGCTTAAAGATGAATTAATAGACAACCTGAAAAAGATCAAGGGTGACAAGAAACAAACATTTTGTTTGGGAAACCTTCTTATGTGTCTGATGCTTTACTTCACCAAAGAGATACCCGACATTGGTCATAAGGACTTTGGATATGACATCCCGGTAGGCAAAAAAATAAAGGAAGATATCAGCGGTATGGACTCTAGCAGTGACAACATTATAATAGATTACTTCAAAAGCTTTCAGACTAAGATGAGAGCTAGAGAAAGGTTAGCCCAGAGCATAGTAGACAAGTATGACAAGCAAATCTTCTTTGTAATCAAATGTGATGAGACATGGATGGAAGCAGTTAGCCCTAGAACTATTTGGGTTACTGAAATGGGTCATGAAGTGGATATAAACATTCTTGAAACATATGCAAAAACATTACTTGAAGCACCTAGAGAACCAACTGAAGAAACCTTTAGAAATACCGCGACCATTGAGAGTGTTGTTTCAATGAAAAAAAAAAAAAAAGAAGAGAAAAGTTTATAAGAGATGCGTCCAAGATGGCCAAGGAGGTGAAAGAAAATGTGATGAACATAAGTGGTATATCTGCTAGTGATCTAGAAGGATTGAAACTAGAAGCTCATGTTTCACCGGTTGTTACTTCTTTAGATACTGATAGTGGGAAAGTAGATGAGTTCAAAAGAGTAGAAAGGAGGAAGAGAAAACCCTCACTGGTACCCTCTCCTTCTCCCAAAAGGACTACAACTTTGAGGAAGAAACAACAGGCAATTAGGGAACCTAAAAAGAAACTAACATCAAAGAAGAAACAGACTAAGACACTGGATACCTTGACATCGGAGGAACTGATAAATGAGATCACACGGGATGGAAATCTTTCCAATGTGAATAAGTGCTATCATTCCTACAAAGATTCAGACAAGGACACTATAGAGGCCAGTATAATTTTGCATTTAGTTATCTATTAAAGGGTTTTGATTGAAGTTGTAAAGGATCTACCAAATGACATATTTAAGGCTAGAAGCTAAAAGAATGTTAGTAATGGAACTAGATAAAAAGATAAAAGTTGAAACATTATTTGTAGTGCACCCTGTAAACTCTAGAGAGGAAATTGATGAGCTAATCTTTGAGGCAAACCAGCAAGTAAGCCTAATGGCTGGGAGAGTTAAGGAGATTGCTGATGAGACCACAAGCAAATGGGACATCTTTTCTGTTGAAAGGGAAAAGAAAGAGGAAAAGGAAGGACAAAGAATAGACAAATCTTTTGCTAAGGTATGCTAAAAGGACAAAGGGAAAGGAAAGATTGGTGGTGTACCTGCTATAAAGGTAAGAGATAGCATCCCTCCACTAGCTTAGGACACCCTTCTATTAACTTCAGCATCACTGGTACATACAGAAAATCAACCGCATAAGGCAACTAATGAAGTAACTCATGATGATACCAACCCGGAGTTTGAAATAATTTTCACCATGAATGTGGATACACGTGATATAAACATTGTTGTGGATAAAGAAAATACAAAGGTTAAGGCAGATGATGTTAAGGACAATAAGGTCTTTGAGATAGTGACACACATTGTTGACTCTCAGAAGACTGAGATACCGACACAAGCAGAGCAACCGAAGACTAAGAAACCAATAAAGGATAAGGTGACTAACACAGAGTGACCCAAATCATAGAAACCAGCAGTTGAAGAGGTACTTGTACAGACTAAAAAATCAAAAGCAGAGGTACAAACACAGACAAAAGAACCAGTAGAAAATGTAAGTAAAGTAAAAGCAATTGATAGAAATGAGGAGGAAATAGTGAAGGTAATTGGGCAAGCATTTGTTGAGAGGAAACCCATAGCAGAACCAAGCACATCTATAGATGAATTTAGACCTACTTACATAT
This sequence comes from Cryptomeria japonica, assembly GCF_030272615.1. Taxonomy (NCBI): domain Eukaryota; kingdom Viridiplantae; phylum Streptophyta; class Pinopsida; order Cupressales; family Cupressaceae; genus Cryptomeria; species Cryptomeria japonica. The sequence continues at coordinate 376,603,252 of NC_081411.1, read as the reverse complement.
CAAAGGTTCTATTGGATTATATCAAGAGGATAACAGACTGTAATGCCTTAGCATTTAAGGCTATTGATAATACAATACCTATCTTGAAAATGATTGCACCTACCTCTAAGATAGATTAGATTAATGATTCTTTAGGTAAATTGGACACATTGTCCAAATTCATTACTGAAAATTTCATAACTATAGATAAGGTGAACGAGGATACCATAAAGGAAAGAGTAGATAAAGAGAAAGGAGAATTCTTTGAGAACACCATCAAAAACTGTAATGAGCATATGGATTTATTATTACTACTACTCAACTCAATAATTTTGGAGTATAAGGAGTTGTATAGAGAAGCATGTAAACCTCACTATTTGATAGAGGACATAGATGAGGAAATCAAGAAGACATAGAAAGAAATCGATGATATTGTAGATAATTTGATAGGTTCTTTGGGACTTATCTCAGTTTTTGAGTAGGAAATGGCAGTTTTCGAAGAGAAGTTAGAGAAACTTGAGAAAGAGAAAGCAAGGATAAGGTCAAAAGCCTGAGAAATTAAAAGTAAACTTGGTCCAAAATTGGACTGTCTCATTACTCAGCAGGTTGAGCTATCAAAGGCAACAGTTCAAGGAGAATGATCACCGGAGCAACAAATGCACCATCTAACCGGCATGATCTAGCAGACTAAGTCCATTCTCTCTGATAGCAAAAAATTCATGTAGAGCCTTAATCTAATTTTGGCTGACATTTTTCAAATTGTAACCAACTGGTTATAGGCGATGAGGTAGCATTTTTGTATTCTTTGATTCTTTTTGACATCCTTTGCCATTGATGTCAAAGGGGAAGTAGTATGGAGAAAATAAATGTACAAAGGAGATTACTTTCTTAGGGGGAGCACACTTCTTTTCGGATTTCATTTTTGGATAGCAGTTTTGGATTTTTCTCATGAGTGTTGCCATCAATGCCAAAGGGGGAGATTGTTGGCATTCTACACTCTAATGAGAATAGTTGATGTTGTCATTGATGGAAAACAACTGGCAACCAACCGGAAATAGGTTTCTACACATGCACCAGCATCACAAACATCATACACCGGCAGGCACCGACACCGGCAAGCACTTTCACTGGCATCCAGATTACACCGGAAATGAAGTATACTGGCACTCAGGCTGACATGGGATAAAGTTTTTCTTATAAGAATTTTATTGTAAATATAATTAATTATTTGTAAGACGACTTGGTAAATTGTAAATACTCATATATGTATGAGATCTCATAGGTCATTTTGTATGATGTTTGAATGTAATGAATAGAAAATTATTGTATGAGGTGATATAGTGGACAACAAAGGTTTGTGTTAAGGTATCTAACTGAGCTTAAATCGGTACTGAACTGGGCATTTGAGATGCTACTTTGAGTAGTACATTGTATTGGATTTAATTATCCATATTGTAGTTAGTGATACTTTTTTTGTTGGAATTGTGTGAACCGGTATGAGGACATAATGACATTGTGTGTTGTCATTGATGTCAATATGATGAAGAGAAGAGAATCGGTATAACACTGTGAACCGACATTTGTGCCAAAGTGAAGCGGTGTGCTTGTTCAAGGTGAACTGGCATATGGTTATGGGAACTGGCACATGGAAGCATTGTATGACTACCGGTTGGTAGTCTCAACTTCAGGGTTTCCGGTTGAAGTGCTTCAAGCCTGTGTGGCTCAATCGGTGACTTTGTGTGATGATTCAGCATGATAACAAAGAACAGATCATGTTGCCATGTATGCTTTGTGTGCGTGAAGGATCTTGCATGAAGGAGATTGTTCCTATCTACCTCAGGAATGTGCGAATTCTGTAAATAGTGATAACATGTGATGGGTTATCAACCGCCATGAAATCGGTGGAAAATGAATGATGGAGATTAATGTAGTGTGCTCAATGGTCAGGATTGAACCATTTGAATTCCTTAACCTAACAGGTTTAGGGTTTAGGGTTTATGCTACCGACCTATCTGTTTTCCTATAAGGTTGATGTTGTGATTCTTTCTAGGGTTGTTGGCAAAAGTTGTGTGTGTGTATCCAAGAGAAGAGATATGTGATTCTTGCCAGACCAGAGGAGAGAAGTGATACCTACACAATGTAAGTTCAGAAGGTGAAGAGGAGCTTAAGCGGATCTGCATTAGCATTGAGTACTGTTACCAGATCATTTTAATACTTGTTGATCTCTAACCACTTCAAGAGTTGAGAAATCCCTTAACAGGGTAGCTTTAACTGGCTTGTTGTAAATCCTTTAACAGGGTGACTCAAAGCCATTGAGTTCTTGAAATCCTCTAACAACGTAACCTTTAATAGGGTTTAACCCTTAACTAGGTATTCTAGCCATCCCTTAACTAGGTGATCCCTAACAAGATCAGTTCCTAACAGAACCTATTGTATCAGTCTTTAACCAGACAAGGCTCCTAACAGAGCAGACTTCTAAAGAGTTCAAAAACAAGCTTGTGGGTATTCATCCCCACTGTGGTTTTTCCTAGTTGGGTTTCCACGTGAAAAATATGTGTGTCATGTGTGATGTCTTCTTCATGTGATGCTATGTTTTTTTCTGTCAAGCGGTGAATCATGTTGACCTAGTTGCTTATATGTATATCTTTGATGGTAGATTACATGTTCATGCATTAGGGTGAAATGGAAATGAAGTGTTAGATTATATGAGAAGATAAGTGTCAACCGGTTTATGCTTGTCTCAATTATTCTAGGTTTTGTCAGTTGTACTCTATTTAAGGACCGGTGTTACTGTTTGTCTGTCAGTGCATAGTGTCTGCTAACAAATTGGCTTAAGAGTGTGTTTTTATCTATACTGATTCACCCCCCCCTCTCAGTACTGGTTTGGTACTATTCATTCATCATTAATTTATCACTTTTGAGCAGTGCGCTCCAGGCACTTGGCCTTCCTGCATGTGCAAACCCCTATTATAATTAGTATTTATTCATATTGGCCAGTGAGTAAATATTATGGATCATAAATCCCAATGAGGTTTTTTCCACACTGGGTTTCCTAATTAAAATATCTTGTGTTATGGTGTGCATTTATGTTGTCTTTGTTATTTCTATTTACAACACTATTTCTTGTTTACTGGTACATTATTTTGGGTTGCAAAGTTATAAATAAGTTCAAATATTTAACTAAATGGTTAGACATTGATTCGCCCCCCTCCCCCCCTCTGAGTGTCTTTGGGACTATCATTGAATCTAACAAGTTGTTGAAGCTACTAGAATGATACTTATACAAGGAGGAGTAGCAAAAACTTTTTGGAGAGAAGCTATTAGCACAACTGTCTACACTATGAACCAGATATTGGTAAAGAGAGGTAAGGATAAAACTCTTTATGAATATTGGTATGGTAGATCACCTAATGTCAATTATTTTAATATTTTTGGCAGTAAATGTTTTATCAAGAGAGGTGACTATGTTAGTAAGTTTGAGGCTAAAAGTGATGAAGGCATATTTCTTGGTTACTCCACCAAGAGTAAGGCCTACAAATGTTACAACAACCAGACATAGAGAATCATTGAAAGTGTTGATGTCCGAGTAGATGAGTGTCCTAAAGTTTCAAGAGAAACTAGTAAGGAAAAGAAGGAAGATGAACCTTGCATTCTGATTTTGTGACCAGAACTAGTGAAACCAGAAGCTGATGAAGTGAATGATGTAGTACCAGTTCAACTGAAACATGTAGATTCAGAAGAAGATGATGAAAGTGAGGAAGAAGAACCTGAAGATAATGATCATGTTATTCCAAAGTATGTGAGACTCAATCATAATCCTGACCAGATTATTGGAGATAAAGATGTTGGAGTGTTAACCATAAGAAGAGTTAGAGAGAATTCTTGCATGATCTCCACTATTGAGCCTAAAACTGCTAAGGAAGCATTTGGAGATGATCATTGGATTAAAGCTATGGAAGAGGAGCTTGACCAGATTGAGAAGAACAATACATGGACCATAGTATCCAGACCAATGAATAAAAATGTGATAGGTACTAGATGGGTATTCAGGAATAAACTAAATGAAGATGGACTAGTAGTCAGAAACAAAGCTAGATTGCTATGCAAAGGTTATGCACAAGAAGAAGAAGAATACTATGGTGAGACATTTTCACTAGTAGATGAAGAGTGGTATTTTTACCACAGAGTCTAAATATGTGAAAGAGGTATTGAAGACATTTGGAATGAGTGACTGTAAACTAGTTGGGACACCAATGGTGACAGGTTGTAAACTGTCTAAGGAGGATGAAGCCGCATCTGTTGATGAAAAGGAGTACAGATCAATGATAGGGAAACTGCATTATGTTGTTCACAACAACCCAGATATTGCTCATGCAGTTGGTTTAGTTGCCATATTTCAGAAGAATCCAAAGGAAACACACTTGATAGCAACCAAGAGGATATTCAGATATTTGAAATGTACTATTCACTATGGATTATGGTATCCATATGTAGGTAACTTTGATTTGAAGGTTTATATAGATGTAGACTGGGCAGGTAATGTTGATGATAGGAAGAGCATAACCGATGGTTCATTCTCTCTTGGAGGAAGACTTGTATCATGGAGCAGAAAGAAGCAGAGTTGTATATCACAGTCCACTGCTAAAGCTGAATATGTTGTAGCGTATATGAATTGTACCCAGACAATTTGGATGAAACACATTCTTGAAGGATTTAAGCAGAAGATTATAGAACTTGTAAAGACTTTATGTGACAACACTAGTACAATAATTATTTCAAAGAACCCCATGTTGCATGCTAGAACCAAGCATATTGAGCTGAAATATCATTTCTTGAGAGAGAAAGTGCAGAGTAAAGATGTGTTATTGGGGCATGTATCTACTAAGGAGCAGCTAGCAAATATCTTTACTAAACCACTACCTAACACTACTTTTGAGTATCTTAGAAGTCAGCTAGGGGTTGTGCCCCTACATGAAGTCAATTGAGAAATATGTGGAATACATCAGTCCCAAAGCTAATTGAAGAATCTTGGAGCAGGATTGGTGTAGAGTGGAGTTATTCCACAGGGGGAACATCAAGTTGCAGTTTGTTGATGTAGAATAGTGAAGTATGACACTGCATGTTTTACTTTCACTTTGGCATTGTTGTCAAAGGGGGAGAGGAACTATATAATTGGGGAGAAGAACCATATGAAGATCTATAGCCAGTCACTAGTTGAAGACATGTGACTCGGTTGAAGGAGAGTACATGGTAAAATGTAAACCAGGATTCCTATTCACAATCAAAACAATCAAGGGTATTGATACTTGCATTGCCATCAATGCTAAAGGGGGAGATTGTTGGCATTTCATGGAGATTGCATTGATGAACTATTATGTTGTCATTGATGTCAATTATAAATAGTAATGATATTGTAATAATGTTGTTTTGTAACTAGTAAGTAAGCTTATGAAGGAAACCGATAATACTAGAGAATAAGTGAGATCAACTGGTAAACCCTACCTATTGATGTGCCAAACCCTAATCGATGGAGCTTGGTGAATCGATTGAACTGGTTTACGATCAAATGATGAGTGGTAATGATTATGCCACGTATGCATATTGTATAAGATAAAGTTTCAAATGGTTTTTGACACAGAGATAATGGTTTTATCTTGGGAATGAGCGAGTACATTGCATGTAATGGAAACCGTGTGATGAGTTATAGAGTTTGATGAAGTGGTGATGAAGGAGCAATCGAGGTTGTCTTGAATGATGTGCAATTATTTCTATGTAATCCAATAGTCATACTTGAATCGATTTGTTTGTAATCTCTATGAGATCTTAGGTTTGTGATGTGTTACTGACTTGTTGATTTTCTTATAAGGTCGATGAGTTGTTTTGTTGAAGTGTTGGCAATTTTGGTTGAATGTAAGAGTGATTGGTTGCTGAACTAGGAGATGTATCTGTGGTATGTGTAAAGGTACATAGGCGCATGAAAAGGATCTAATCAAGTAGAGTAGTACTATTCACCAAATGAGAAAACCCATGTTGTTCTCTAACAATGGCAACAATCAAATCCCTTACCCGGGTAAGCTCTAACAAGTTTAGTGTTATCTAAATCCTCTAACCAGGTGATCCATTAACTTGGATTTCAAATCCCCTACTGAGGTTACTACTAACAGGGTATTACTTCTAATAGGGCATTATAGCCAATCCCTTAATTGGGTGGTCCCTAACGGGATTTGTTCTTAACAAGACTTATTGTAAAGCTTTAACAAGATTGGCTCCTAATAGGGAAAACTTCAGAAGAGTTTAGAATAGTTGTGGGTATTCATCCCCATCATGGTTTTTCCCATTTGGGTTTCCACATCAAAATCATTGTGTCAAATGGTGAATGTTTTTGTGGTTATGTTTGTTATGGTTAATTTACTTAACTACTAAATCCACTTAAATATGATATGTGTTGGCATATGTGCAGAGCTTGATGACATGATGATATTTTATGTTGTCATTGATGTCAATATGCTGAAGTATGAACCGGTAGATTGAAGTAAGCAAACTGGCAAGAGAACCGGTATGATATTGTGAACCGGTATATGTGAGAACTAGTATAATATTGTGAACCAGTATATGTGAAAAATTGAAGCGGTATGTTGGAATGAAAAATGCTATATATATGGGAAGTTTTGTATCAGGGTTTCATTTGGCATGACTACCGATTGGTAGTCTCAACTTTAGGGTTTCTAGTTGATGCATTCCAAGCCTGTGTGATTCAATCGATAACATCTGGTGATGAGTTAGCATTGTAATGAAGATCAGATCATGTTGCCATGTCAGCCTTGTGCGCATGAAGGATTTCCTTGAGGATCTTGCATGGAGATTGATCCTATCTACCTCGGGAATGTGCGAAGTCTTTGTAAATGGTGGAGAGCCTGTGATGGGTTATCAACTTCCTGAAGTGGCAAAGAATGAATGTTGGAGAACGTCTTGAGAGTTGTTCAAGACTGTTGTATTCAATGCAGTATGATTAACAGTCAGGATTGAATCGACTAAATTGTTAAACCTAAAAGTTTAGGGTTTAGGGTTTATGCTATCGACCTATCTATTTCCTATAAGGTCGATGATGTCTTTCATTTTGAAGTTGTTGGAAAATGTTATGTGTGTATCCAAGTGAAGATATACTTGATTCTTGCTAGACCAGAGAAGTGTGTTGATACCTGCAGAGTGTGATTGCAAAAGCAAAGGAGCTAAAGAGGATCTGCCTTGGCATTGTGTGTTGTTATCAGATCAGTGTATTACCTATTGACTTCTAACCATTTTAGCAGTTGTAAAATCCCTTAACCGGGTTAATTTAATAGGCTTTGTGTAAATCCTTTAACAGGGTGACTCAATTCAATGAGTTCTTCAAATCCTATTGTGAGGTAACCCTTAACAAGGTTCTCACCTTTAACCAGGTATTTAGCCATCCCTTAACCAGGTGATCCCTAGCAAGATCAGTTCCTAGCAGAACCTGTAAAAGTCTTTAATAGGACTAGGCTCCTAACAGAGCAGACTTTAGAAGAGTTCAAAGACTAGCTTGTGGGTATTCATCCCCACCGTGGTTTTTCCCAGTTGGGTTTGCACGTGAAAAATTAGTGTGTCATGTGTGATGCTTTTCATGTGATGGTTTAGTGTTTTATGTTAAGTGGTAATGCAAGTTGATTCAATGGTCATAAGTATTTCTGATGTATTACTTTTTTAAGCTTTTGGGTGAAGTTATGATAAAGTATTAGGTATTGAATCGATCTAGGTGTTACCGGATTGTGTGTTTCACAGTCTCACTGTGTTGTTACAAGTAGTGCCCTGATTTAGACCGATGTTACTATTTACTAGTTAAGTGCAGTCTTTGCAGTCAAACTGGTTCAAGGAAAGTTGTTTTGTCTGTATTGATTCACCCCCCCCCTCTCAATACCAGTTTGGTTCTAACTGTTCATCATTATTCATCAATTGGTATCAGAGCATCTTCCAGGTCCTCTATGTTATAAGCTTAACTGCTTGAGGAAAAGATCCTACTCTAATGATGAAGAGGGAAGGTCCAAAATTTAACATAGCTAACTTTAAGATATGGAAGGACAGAATGAAGATCTACATTAGAAGCATGGGTTCTCAATGTTGGAGCTATGTTGAGAATGCTTATGTTATCCCTACCGGTACTCTCACTGATGATCAAAGAAGAGAGATTCTAGAGAATGGGCAAGTCATGGAAGCCCTAATCAGCAGTCTATCTGACATTGAGTTTATAGATCTTCAGGATAAAGACAACCCTAAAGAAGTATGAGATGCTCTGGAGAATATCTATGGCGGTGATGAGCATGTGAAACAAGCTAAGGAAGAGATCCTTAGGGGAAAGTTTGAAGACATGCAGATGGTTGAAGGAGAGACCATTCAACAATATGGAATAAGAATCAAAACTGTTGTTGGAGACATCAAGAGTCCAGGAGGTAAAATAGATGATTCCACCATTGTTAGCAAAGTCTTGAGATCCTTGTTACTAGTCTATGCAATAAGGGTTGTTGCTATTCAGGAGTTGAGGTCTATAGACAAGACAAAGGTATCCCTAGACTACATCATTGCTAAGTTGACCACATATGAGCTAAATAATTATAATGGCAGTATTCAAAAGACTGAATCAGCCTTTAGAGCATCTACTGCACCATCTATAAAAGGAAAAGAAGCTAGTACCAGTTGTGAACCAAGACAAAGTAGAGAAATGGATGATGAGGAGATCCTAATAGAATTTGAAGCTCTTCTTGCCAAGAGACTTCCTAAGAGAATGGGTAAATACAGAGGTAACCTCCCTTTGAAGTTCTTTGCTTGCAATAGGATAGGACACATTGCTGTAAATTATCCTAATGGTGATAAAAAGGACAAGCTGGAGAAGTTCAAAAAGTTCAAAGGAGGAAATAGGAGAAACTATTTTGTAGTAGTTGATGAAGGCGTCACTGATGAGGAATCAGAAGATGAAGAAAGTGAAGACATTGTGTTTGTAGCAGTTAAGGAAGATGTGTCAGACAAGAAGGTTCTTGTCTCCCGCTTTGATAATTCCAATGAGTGGATTATTGACAGTGGTTGTTCTCACCACATGACTGGTGATCGGACTAAGTTTCTATCTCTGGAAGAGTATGATGGTCATGTGGTCCGATTTGGTAATGATGCACCATGTATGGTAAAAGGCAGAGGGTCCATCTTTTTAAATGGAAAAAGTAGTGCTGATAATATGTATTGGGTAGAAGGTCTCAGGAACAACCTTTTGAGTGTTTCCCAGCTGAATGATAATGGACTCACTCTGGAATTCAAAGATGGAGTGTGCAAAATAAAAGGAAAGAGTGGTGAACTGATGGCCACCAATATGCAAACCAGAGGTAACTTATTTCAGCTGAATGCAAATATCAGTACATGTCTAATGGCTAAGTTTGATGATAGTTGGATATGGCATAGGAGACTCTGCCATGTAAACTTTGATAATATTGTGAAGGCCAGTAAGATCAAGGTAGTTAGAGGATTGCCTGTGCTAAGAAAACCAGAGAATCCTTTGTGCAGAGAGTGTCAACTGGGGAAAATGTCTTCCTCAACCTTCAAAGGTAAATCTTTCACTGCAAACAATTTACTTGATCTTGTGCATACTGATTTGTGTGGTCCTATGAAAACTAAGAGTGTGTAGGGAGATAGGTACTTTATGATTCTCACTGATGACTACTCAAGAATGATGTGGGTCACATTCTTGAAAGATAAGTCTGAAGCTTTTGGAAAGTTCAAAGCCTTTAGAGCACTGGCTGAAAAAGAAAGTGGTAAGAGAATCAAATGCCTTAGAACTGACCAAGGAGGTGAGTTCACTTCTAGTGAATTCAACAAGTACTATGAAGAAAATGGAATCAAGAGGCAACTGTCTACCCCCCAGACTCCACAACAGATTGGCCTAGTAGAGAGGAACAACCAGACTATAGTTGAAGTAGCCAGAATGATGTTGATTCAAGGGAATGTTTCTCACACCTTTTGGAGAGAAGCAGTGAGCACTGCAGTCTACACTATGAACTAGGTACTCATCAAGAAAGGTTATGGATAAAACTCCTTATGAGTATTGGACTGGTAAGACACTAGTGGGAAGCTACTTTAGAGTGTTTGGTAGCAAGTGTTATATCAAGAGGAGTGAACACTAGAGCAAGTTTGATGCAAAATGTGATGAGGGAATATTCCTAAGGTATTCCACCAAGAGAAAAGCTCTTAAATGTTTCAACAATAGGACTTAGATTATTGTTGAAAGTATCAATGTTAGAGTTGATGAAACCTCTGAGAAACCTAAGGAAACTGGTAGTGAGCGAGTGGTAGATGAACCGGTTGTAACCTTCTGGGAACTAGTTGCAAAACAACCTAGTACCAGTAACAGTGCTTCTACACTGGTAGATGTTGATGCTGATGAAGATGAGGATGAAGAAGAAAAGCAAGAGGAAACAACTAAGATTATTCCTAGGTATGTAAAGTTGAACCATGATCCAAAGTAGATCATAGGAGATAAGGATGCAGGAATTCTTACAAGAAGAAAGGTAAGAGAAAATTCTTGCATGATCTCTAAATTTGAGCCTAAAACTTTTAAAGAGGCACATACAAATGAAGACTGGATGAATGCTATGGAAGAGGAACTTGACCAGATAGAAATGAATGGTACATGGTCTTTGGTACCCAGACCTGAGCATAAAAATGTCATTAGCACCAAATGGGTTTTCAGAAATAAATTGAATGAAGATGGCACAGTGGTAAGAAACAAAGATAGACTAGTGTGTAAGGGATATTCTCAAGAACAAGGAGAAGAATATGGAGAGACCTTTGCTCCAGTAGCTAGATTAGAAGGAGTTCGTATGCTTCTTGCATATGCAGCCTTCAAGGGATTCAAAGTATATCAAATGTATGTAAAATCTGCATTCCTGAATGGAATACTTGAAGAGGAGTTGTATATAGAGCAGCCAGATGGGTTTGCCCTATCAGAAGATAGTGCCATGGTGTGTAGGCTACATAAAGCCCTGTATGGATTGAAGCAGGCACCTAGAGCATGGTATGAACACTTACACTCCCATCTTGTGAATATTGGATTTGAAAGAACAAGTGAAGATAGAAATATCTATTTGAAGTCAGAAGGAGATTAGATTCTGATCTATGAAGATGAGTCATGATTTTGCAGATGAGATGAAGAAGGAATTTGAGATGTCACTTATAGGGGAGATCAAGTTCTTCATTGGACTACAGATTCAACAAATGAAAGATGGTATCTTTATCACTCAGTCCAAGTATGTCAAAGAGGTGTTGAAGACCTTTGGCATGGAAGACAACAAACCGGTTGGTACACCAATGGTGACCGGTTGTAAATTGTCAAAAGAGGATGACTCAGCATTGGTGAATGAGAAGGAATATCGATCAATGATTGGTAAGTTGCACTATGTAGTACATAGAAGACTGTACATTGCACATGCAGTGGGAATTACTACACGGTTCTAGAAATGTCCAAGAGAATCCCACTTGGTAGTAGTCAAGCGAATTCTTAGATATCTGAAGGGAACTATTGACTATGGATTGTGGTATCCATACAGTAATGATTTCAACCTCAAAGTGTTTACAGATATTGATTGGGCTGGTAATGTGGATGACCAGAAGAGAACAAGTGGTGGTGCATTCTTTCTTGGTGGTAGACTAGTCTCATGGATGAGTAAGAAGCAGAGTTGTATCTCTCATTCTACTACAGAAGTGGAATATGTTGCAGCATTTATGAACTGCACCCAGATAATTTGGATGAAGCATGTATTAAGTGGTTTCAAAGTTCTTGTATTTGAACCGGTGAGTATATTCTGTGACAACACAAGTGTAATTAATATTTCCATGAATCCAATTTTGCATGCTAGAACCAAGCACTTCAAGCTCAAGTATCATTTCTTGAGGGAGAAGGTTCAGAACAAAGAGGTTGTATTGGAACATGTTTCCAGTAAGGAGCAGTTAGCGGACATATTCACCAAGCCTCTACCGAAAGCTACATTTGCCTATTTAAGAGGTGAATTAGGGGTGCTGCCCCTTCAAGAGGTGAACTAAAGGTGTGTGCTCCACATTAGTCAGGTATTGTATTGATAAATCTTTTTCAAGATTGGTGTGTTGAAAAAATGCTACTCCTTAGGGGGAGCAGCATAGTGGAACATAGCTTTTTGTTCCTCCACTTTGGCATTGTTGTCAAAGGGGGAGAAGATGTGAAGCAAAGAAGATATGTGCAATATTGGGGAGAAGATGTGATGCAAAGAGATATCTTTATATATTTCCATCAATGCCAAAGGGGGAGATTGTTGGTATATGTGCAAAGCTTGATGACATGATGATATTGTATGTTGTCATTGATGTCAATATGCTAAAGTATGAACCAGTATATTGAAGTAAGCAAACTAGCAAAAGAATCAGTATGATATTGTGAACCAGTATATGTGAGAAGCAGTATGATATTGTGAATTGGTATATGTGAAAAAGTGAAGCGGTATGCTGGAATGAAAACCGGTATATATGGGAAGTTTTGTATCAGGGTTGCATTTCGCATGGCTACCGATTGCTAGTCTCAGCTTCAGGGTTTCCGGTTGATGCATTCCAAGCCTCTGTGATTCAACAGATGACATCTTGTGATGATTTAACATTGTAATGAAGATCAAATTGTGTTGCTATGTCAACCTTGTGCACGTGAAGGATTTCCTTAAGGATCTTGCATCGAAATTGATCATATCTACCACAGGAATGTGCGAAGTCTCTGTAAATAGTGGAGAGCGCGTGATGGATTATCAACTTCCTAAAGAGGAAAAGAATGATCTGTGAAATATTTAGCCATCCCTTAATCGGGTGATCCCTAGTAGGATCGGTTCCTAGCAGAACCTATTGTAAAAGTCTTTAACTAGACTAGGCTCCTAATAGAGCGGACTTCAGAAGAGTTCAAAGAACAACATGTGGGTATTCATCCCCACCGTAGTTTTTCCCAGTTGGGTTTTCACGTGAAAAATCAATGTGTCATGTGTGTTGCTTTTCATGTGATGGCTTAGTGTTTTATGTTAAGTGGTAATACAAGTTGATTCAATGGTCATAATTATTTCTGATGTATTACTTGCTTAATCTTTTAGGTGAAGTTGTGATAAAGTATTAGGTCTTGAATTGATCTAGGTGTTACTAAATTGTGTGTTTCATAGTCTCATTGTGTTGTTACCTGTAGTGCCCTGATTTAGAACAGTGTTACTGTTTACCAGTTAAGTGCAGTCTTTGCAGTCAAACTGGTTCAGGGAAAGTTGTTTTGTCTGTACAGATTCACCCCCCCTCTCAGTATCGGTTTGGTACTAACTGTTCATCATTATACATCAGTTGGTATCAGAGCATCTTCTAGGTCCTCTATGTTGTAAGCTTAACTGCTTGAGGAAAATATCCTACTTTAATGATGAAGAGGGAAGGTCCAAAGTTTAATAGAGATAACTTTAAGATATGGAAGGACAAAATGAAGATCTACAATAGAAGCATGGGTGCTCAACACTGGAGCTATGTTGAGAATGATTATGTTATCCCTACCGGTACTCTCACCAATGATCAAAGAAGAGAGATTCAAGAGAATGGGCAAGTCATGGAAGCCCTAATCAATAGTCTATCTAACATTGAGTCTATAGATCTTCAGGATAAAGACAATCCCAAAGAAGTATGGGATGCTCTGGAGAATATATATGGCAGTGATGAGAATGTGAAACAAGCTAAGGAAGAGAGCCTTAGGGGAAAGTTTGAAGACATGTGGATGGTTGAAGGAGAGACCATTTAACAATATGGAATAAGAATCAAAACTGTTGTTGGAGACATTAAGAGTGCACGAGGTAAAATAGATGATTCCACCATTGTTAGCAAAGTCTTGAGATCCTTGTTACCAGTCTATGCAATAAGGGTTGCTGCTATTCAGGAGTTGAGGTCTATAGACAAGACAAAGGTATCCCTAGACTCCATCATTGCTAAGTTGACCACATATGAGCTAAATAATTATGATGGCAGTATTCAGAAGACCGAATCAGCCTTAAGAGCATCTGCTACACCATCTATAAAGGGAAAAGTAGCTAGCACCAGTTGTGAACCAAGACAAAGCACAGAAATGAATGATGGGGAGATCCTGATGGAATTTGAAGCTCTTCTTGCCAAGAGAGCTCCTAAGGGAACTAGTAAATACAGAGGTAACCTCCCTTTGAAATGCTTTTCTTCCAATAGGATAGGACACATTGCTGTAAACTGTCCTAATGGTGATAATAGGGACAAGCCGGAGAAGTTCAAAAAGTTCAAAGGAGTAAATAGGAGAAACTATTTTGTAGCAATTGATGAAGGCATCACTGATGAGGAATCAAAAAATGAAGAAAGTGAAGACATTGTGTTTGTAGCAGTTAAGGAAGATGTGTTAGACAAGAAGGCTCTTGACTCCCGCTTTGATAATTCCAATGAGTAGATTATTGACAGTGGTTGTTCTCACCACATGACTGGTGACTGGAGTAAGTTTTTGTCTCTGAAAGAATATGATGGTGGTGTGGTCCGATTTGGTAATGATGCACCATGTATGGTAAAAGGTAGAGGGTCCATCTCTCTAAATGGAAAAAGCAGTGTTGATAATGTTTATTGGGTAGAAGGTCTTAGGCACAAACTTTTGAGTGTTTCCTAGCTGAATGATAATGGACTCACTCTGGAATTCAAAGATGTAGTGTGCAAAATAAAAGGAAAGAGTGGCGAACTGATGGCCACTGTTATGCAGACCAGAGGTAACTTATTTCAGCTAAATGCAAATATCAGTACATGTCTAATGGCTAAGTTTGATGATAGCTGGATATGGCATAGGAGACTTTGCCATGTAAAATTTGATAATATATTGAAGGCCAGTAAGATCAAGGCAGTTAGAGGATTGCCTGTGCTAAGCAAACCGGAGAATCCTTTGTGTAGAGACTGTCAACTGGGGAAAATGTCTTCCTCAACCTTCAAAGGTAAATCTTTCACTATAGACAATTTACTTGATCTTGTGCATACTGATTTGTGTGGTCCTATGAAAACTAGGAGTGTGCAGGGAGATAGGTACTTTATGATTCTCACTCCTTCTATTAACACTCTTTTTACTTGATGTTGACACACAAAAAGTACAAATATTGAGACCAGCTCCTCCATCTATTAACACTCTTTTTACTCGATGTTTATAGACTTACTTTGATATGAAGCGGGGTGTTATGCAGATGATTCAAGGAGACATCATCATGTTTGGAAAAGGATAGGTTATGAGGCCCTATCATATGAGCCACCATGGCTTGGAATCGATTAATGTCCAGATCATTTGGAACATTTGTTTTGATAAGTGCTTGTTCCAAGATATCTTTATGTTTTGGTGAGAGTTTGAGTAACTCAAGTATGGATATCTGAGTAGGAGTTCTCCATAGTTGATCAACTAAATTATATTGAGTCTTGGGGAGAGTTGTGGATGTTGATATGTTCCCTTTCAAGACATATTTTTGCACTTGGGTTGTCACATTTATCGACAAACGTTCTAGTTTGTCCTTGATTTCTATGACATTTACTTCATTGTCATATGTCGATATGTGATTGATGGTGTTCTCGTATATGTGATTTATATGAGCTCCTCTGGTATCGTTTGATGTTGAAGCTCCTCCCTTGTTGTAATTTGGAAGAGGATTTTTAAAGGCTTCATGGTCACCATTCGTTTTGTGACCATCAACTGTTAAATTGCCTCTATCGATCATGTCATGAACTATGTTCTTTAGCCTTATACAATCATTGGTGTTATGTCCTTTGTTTCAATTAAAATCATAGAAGTGCAAGTCATTCCACCAAGGTGCTTTGATTTCGGGTTAAAAGTTGTTCGTGGCTAGTAATGTGATGATCTTATTCACCAAGAGTTCTCGAAACATTGATTCTAAGGTTTGTCCTAATGGTGTGTAGATGCATCAATATGGGAAAGTATTGGTGTTGCCTCTCTAGTTTGCGTTATTCCCTTGGTTAACATTGTTGCCTTAGTTAATGTTGTTGCCTTGGTTAGTGTTGTTGCCTTGGTATTTTTGTTGGTGTTTGATTTTGAAGTTCCTTGATTAGTATTTTGTGGATAAGTGTTAATGCCTTGATTAACACTTTTTTGATCTTTGTTGGATGGTGGGTTACCTAATAAAGCCAATACTGGTTGTTTAGACTTCACATTGTTGGCATCAACTACCCCATCATTAACAATGTTTTTGTTCCTTGTCCAAAATATGGATTTGTCTAAATTGTTGTTATTGTTTTGATTGTTAAAGGGGTTAGTGCTTGATGAATTAACACCTTCTTTAAAGAATTTCAATGTTCCTTTCTTGATGCAAGCTTACTCCAGTTGGATTCCATTTTCTATCAATTTGGCAAAAGATGGTATGCATTGGAGTTTGAGTTGATAACTCATCTCATTATTTAGATTGTCGATTAATATTTCCATCTTTTCTTTCTCAGGAATGTCTCAAGGATATCTTGAAACCATGTGTCTCCACCATTGAAGAAATACTATGAAGGTTTCATTGCTCTTTTGTTTTTTGTTACACACATCCAGCATGGTGATCGCGTGTTGAATGTTATAGGAGTATTGTGTTATGAATTTGTTTACCAACCCATCAAATGATCTAATGCGAGGTGTGAGTTTAGACAACCACTCCATTGATTGCCCTCCCAAACTTCTTGGGAATAATCTCATTAATTAATTGTCATCATGAGCAAACTCTAGGCTCATGGTACAAAATTCCCGAACGTGATCGCAAGGATCGCTTTTACCATCGTACTTGTCATACTTTGGCATATCTGAATTTGGGGGAAAAGGTACCATGTTCATCCTATCAAAAGGATAAGGATAGATTTTGTCCAAGGAGTATCGTACTGTAGTTCCTTGTTGTATGTCCTGCATGTGTCTTTGCAGCATTTGGAGTTGTTGTGCAAGAGAAACCATGGGCACATTTTTCCTCCAAGGGAGAGTTTCCCCTTGTTCATTAAGATTGTCCTGATTGTGGGTATGGTCTTGCTCGTGGGTGTTGTCTTGTTCGTGAGTGTGATCTAGGTTGCGTATGTTTTCTCGATCATGTGTCTCTTCTTCTCTTTGTTGTTCTTGATAGGCATAATTTCTTGACCTTGTTCTTGAAATTCTCTCATCTATATTCCTTAAGTTTTTTGTATCAAAATATTCAGGAATATTGACACCTTTGCTAGTTAGCATGAGTAGATATTTTTCTTTGCCTTCTTTGATAAGTCTTTCCATGAGTTTTTGGAATGCTGTGTTTTCTTGACATTCTTGGAGAAGTTCTTCGGCGATCTCTGTTTCTCCCATATTTGCATACTCATCAAAAGGATTGGACAATCTATGACCCATACTCGATTCTAGTTGTGATTCCTTTTGTTTGTTTCTCTAGGATCAAGTGACAATGGGCATTAATATATTTCTATTGTGATGAATTCTTCTTCTTCTATGGGAGATCTTGGTGGTGCTGGTGGCTCAGGTCGAGCTTTGTTATAAGTGATAGGGAACTTTGGGAACAAAGAGGGGTTAATCCTTCCTCTATGATTTAGGTGTTGGTTGAATATCGCTTTTTGAATGTAAGCCCTACTTCTCAAAGGCTCCTTGTTAAACTTGTTTGTTTTTCCTTGGATATACAATCACATGCGACGCAAGAATGTGCAATGTGATGCAAAGAGTTGATGATTGATATAGAGAAATTTATTCTTTTTATCAAGTGTCTTAGAACTAGATTGTCTCTTCTTCAACTTACTTTTTTGATGAAGACTTGTTCTTCTCAAAATATGAGGAGTGGTCATACACAAATGATAAAAGGTTGATGTTAATTCTGATGTTGAATACTTCATTTGAAAACTTAAGTTTACTTTATCAAGTAGAGGTTTAGCTTGATTCACCTCCATGAAAAAGTGTGTCAAATTATATGGATAAAGTCTCCCGATATAGAAACTTGATTTCACAACTTAAGGATTAAACTAGGTATTGTTTCGATAGGATCCACTGGACAATGAAACTTTGATCACTGTTTCTGATACTTCCTAATTTTGTTGGATAAAGTCTGATCTCAAACTAGTATAATGATTTGAAAAATTGTTCTAAGAGTGCCTTGTTGGATTTGGAAATTTTCTCACTGATGATTGGATTTGAAGTTTTTCTATTGAGTTTGCTAAAGGAAATGAAAGGGTATTTGAAGTTGTTGATTAAATTTTCTCAAAGTGTCGGATTTGCTCTCTATTTTTCCCTAATATTGATCATGCACTCAGACAGAGACCAGATGTGCTAAAGATAGCTCCCAAATCACTATAGAATGTTTGCAATGCACTATGTTGCCTCTCCAACACGCTATTTTGGATTGTTTGAAAATGACTGTGTTGGATGGGTTATGCACTATTATGTCTTGATTATGTGCTAATGTTTGATCTGAAAGTGCTATAGGATGTCTTGAATGTGCTAGGTTGGTGCTTAAATGTGCTAAAATGATGTTGATAAGCGCTATCTAAAATTTCACTAGTTTGATACTGATTGTGCACTAAGTTGAGTGATGAAAGCACTATGTTCTGGTGTAAATGTTCTATTGAATGTTTGCTACGTGCTAGGATGTTGCTCCTATGTGCTAACTATTCTAATTTCTTTACTTTTGTTGTGTTGAAAAATAACACTTATGATTTTGATGGATGATTTTCTGAAAAATGATGACTTGACAACATGACACATAGAAGAAATAACAATTTTGTTTACGCTAAACAAGTAGTGTATGTTCTTTTGAGGATGTGTTCAAATCCCTGATGATTTCATTGGTCTGGATAACAATAAAATAGATCAAGAAGACTTTATTCAAGGGTCATCAACAATATCATAGCCCACTAATCTTGATACTCCATCCGCTCAAACAGCCTTGTCAGACCTTAGGGAGCGCCCATTTTTTCGCCTTTTGCCAGAAATTAACTCAAAGTGAATTGCTTCACAATTGAGTAGTTATCTTGGGAGATATATGGTGAGTGATCTTGGGGGTGGATTCTTCCCCACCCTTGCACTATGATATTGCCAATGTTTGGCAACTGACTCGATTCAAAATTTCTAAGGCTAAGGTTCTTAATCAGGCTTCCATTCGGTCTTCGGTGATAAACTCCCTCAGGAGGCTTCCCAACCTTTAGAACAAAGGCTTTACATATCTTAAAGATAATGGGGAATCTGACTAATCACTAAGCAAAACCATTGAAGGGGTTTTCATCAGCCTCCATTGTTGATTATAATGGGTTGGAACACTTGGTGATAAAGTCCTTTCCCACTTAGATTGTTCCCTTCTCACCTGCCATTAATGGCGCCCTAAGGGCAACTCGGGAGGGTAGGCCTTCTAAAGGTTTTAATTGCTTGAAGTAAAGAAATCATAAGAGTGGTTTAGATTTTTGGTCACCCAATTAAGGGGAGAGCATGTACCTTCCACTTTTGAGACAAGGCAAACAATATTCTTTTTAACTTCCAAGGCAATGATTTGCTAAGATCTGTTTTGGAGGTGTTGCTCCAACAAGCATGGTGTTCCTTTTAACTTTTCATAGAAAAATGTGTGTTTCAAAACCTTGAAAAACAAACTTGGTCAACAAAGTAAATTGTGAATCAGGTCAACAAAATAAAAATCATGCAACCAATCCTCAATGAAGTTCCTTTTTGCCTTGTACAAAAACAATGAAAGTGAGATTCTTTTTAACCTTGACAAATGAATGTTTGTTTGTAAGTCTTTTTAACCTTTTTGCAAAAATGAAAGTGAGGTTTTGTTTTAAGCACCAAAGGAGTAATGAGGTTCTTTTTAACTTAACACCAAAAGAAAATGGGATCCTTTTTAACTTTGCAAAAAAAAAAGTTTGTTTGTAGTTCTTTTTAACCTTTTTGCAAAAATGGAAGTGAGGTTTTGTTTTAAGCACCAAAGGAGTAATGAATTTATTTTTAACCAATAGGAAATGGACTTTTTTTAAACTAACTTGGAAAAGATAGAAATAAAAATAATCAAATGCCTAAATATAACTCCTCCCATCTGTAAACAATGATTAGTAACCTGTAGAAAATAAAAGTTAGTGAAAAATTAAGACCCTAGGTGATTTTATATAAGCTTAACTTTCACTTCTGTTACAAATTATTCTTGCCAAAGTCACGCACTGGACTTCTGCACAAATGCGTTAAGGAATGACTCCTATGTGCTACACTGATTACTGAATGTGCTACACTGATATCCCAACGTGCAATAAAGAAACTGAAAGGGTTATGTGCTGACAGTAAGCTCCAATGCGCTACAAAAAGGTTCCTATGCACTAAACAATGTGATGAGTGCACTACCATTTGCCATAGATGTGCTAAAGAAAGTTCCCAATGCGATAAAATGGTATTCTAGTGTGCTTGTAATCTTTGTCCTGCACCAAAAATGATGTGATTTATGGGGATGAGCCCCACGGTGGGTGCTAGAAATGTAAGCGGGAAAATTGGGTGACAAAAATGTAACAGTCGGATTCAAAAGACCCACACACCAATGAGACTCTTGGTGCAAGTATAGAAACTATTTGAAATAGTTCAATTTCCCAAGGGGTGTCCCATTGTTCTCTATCTCACAAGATCCCTAAAGTCAATATCTTTGCTCTCAGGTCACTGAGCAAAGTTACTTAGGAATGACAACTCCAAGAATGAGTGATGTTTGATTTATAAGCATGAATGCATTCTAAGATGTATGATTTTGAAGCTATGATGATTAATCTAGCATAAAGATGATGATGAGATTAGAAAATTATCCTAGCAATGATATACTAGTCTAACATGAATATTCTATGATATATTAAAATACTTCTAAATGCTATTATGATGATTTTACAAAGAGAGGCTAAAAATGCTTAGTAATTAGACTATAATGTAGATGAATGAAAGATTATTGATTGAACAAATTGACTATAAGTTTTATGCACAAAGACTTTATTGTGAAAATGAAGAATGAGAGCTCTATTTATAGGGAAAGTAGGGCAATGGATGGTCAAAATTAAATAATTTTAACAAGGGCTACGATTGAAAGCTAATCAATCCATGTTCACAATTATTACCAATGAAATTGTGACAATTGTCAACAAGAGGTTGCTTGAGAGAAGATGAAAGAAGCACTAAATGTTTGAGAAGACATGGAGGTTACCCTAAGAGGTAAGGGTTATCCAATGGATAAAGATTTTACCCAAGGGGTAAACTCTTGTGCAAGGGTTAAAGGGATAACCAAGGTTAAAGCCATGAATGCTTGATGAGACCCTTGGGTTAAATGTAATAGACTTATAAAGAACTGAGTGGGGGGGGGGGGGGGGGGGGCTGAATCAGAGACAACAAAAACAATACCACTTTAAACACTGATCGGTAGAGATACTTAACAAGTTTACTAAGCACTATGCATGCAATCCAAAATGATATTAAATCATCTACAATAAGTAAAACATCCACCATAACACAAGTGTTTATATGTGGAAAACCCAAATGGGAAAAACCACGATGAGATGGGACTCACAAGTTAACTATCCGTAGTAATAGGTAACTGGCCAATTAATGTCTACAAAAATGTTCTACTAGGAGTGAATCCTGTTAAAGATCCCAAAGTTCTGTAAGGAGATATACCCTATTAAAGGTAGTACAATGTTAGGAGTAACCTCGATAGAGGATTTCAAAATCCAAACTAATGGATCACCTTGTTAGAGCTTACCCGGTTAGGGGATTTGACTGTTGTAGTGATTAGAAAACAATAGGTGGTGTGATCTTGAAGTAGCACAACTTTCTTGAATAGATCCTCTTTTTCTCAGTCAAAACTACATCACCAACATATTCTGCAATGCCTTCAACAACTTAGCACTTCTATCTTGCATCATATCATATATCAAAATAGTTCATCATAATGTCATTATATAGACATTAGATTTCATGTCGGCTCAAGACTGATATCACAATTTTCTAGGTACAGTGTATCTGAAAAATCTAACATAACTCATCACAGATTGCCACCAAATTTGTTGGTTAGGGATAAATCATCACACAATCAATGAATATTGGTTAGAGCACTTATACTGGTTTAGAATTAACCACATTCAACACATAAACCGATTATCCTTCATTTTATTCTTTGATGGTCTCCACTGAATTTCCAAGCTGGTGTCAAGCCATTCCTGCATATATCGGTTATCAACATATACCAGTTTGACACCCTCTAAACCATATTAAACTAAACATCCAATACTGGTTGCAATTCAAGTCGCTTTAGAAGTAATATCATTTTGTCTTAACTAAGATTACAATGCGAACATATGTGTGCATATACATGTTCCATGAATGACAACACATGAAGTCATCCATTACAATCATCATCAAGCCAACAATCTCCCCCTTTGGCATTGATGGCAACACTTAGAAAATTTTACAACTTTACAACTAAGTGTGCTTAGAAAAAAAAAATCTACTCCCCCTTAACAATACATACAAATTTTTCACAACACATACATATATTACTACTCCTCTTTGACAACAATGCCAAATTGAAAAGTAAAATACATATATATATAGCAAAATTTGCATCAAAATTTTACATATACAAAAATGTAAGAGTCTTTATCAAGAAGTGTTCACTGCAATTTTCAAGAAAATAGCACTGAAAGTGATCTTCATTTGAGAAAAATAATTTTCCCATGTTTCTAGTAAGGTTTCAGTCATCTCAATGGTTGTCATAACCTGTGCAACAAATTCTTCCATTGCATCTACTGTGCTCATCTCTGGAGTAGCCAAAACTACTTATGCATCCTTATATGCCCATTGCAAGATGTCCACTTTAGGTCTCTGGTGCAGGAGCACCTAGTTTTGGTTGCATTTTCAAAGTTTTCAACAATTTTGGTGTGATTAGGTTCAAATGTGTGTTTTCTCAGTTTGAAATGACATCTCATAAGTGCATCATGATAACTTATTCTGATGGGTTGTTTGTTGGTGAGTCATCGGGTATCGGAAGGAGCCAGTTCAAGCTACCCTGATGTTTGAATGAGAAATCATTGGATTGGAGTGCATTTGCTGCATGGAGTATCAGAGATCGGAAAGAGACATTTCACCCTACACCGATAACCCAAAGAGACCGACTCCCATGCTAAGTTGTCATCTACCATTGGGTTAACATGTTTGCAGTCTTCCTGATGACCCAATGAAACCTTCTTCCTATTTGGTTAACAAGCGAGCAAGTCTGAGATGATCAGATGACTGTCACCATACCATTGTGGCAAGTTGTACGATGTTTATCTTACGCAACTTGGTGACCAAGGTGGGACCCAACTAGAGAGAAGAGCTTCATTCTGAGCGGTTGGAGAGGTCGTACTGAAGTGGCAGGACAGAGACCCCAGAACCAATCAGGGGGTGCCACGTGAACATGGTGGGATCCAGCTAGAGAGAAGAGCTTCATTCCGAGTGGTTGGAGAGGTCATGCTGAAATGGCATGACAGAGTCCCCAGAACCAATCAGAGGGTGCCATGTGAACAAGATCAGACGATCACGCTGGCAAGTTTGGAGAGATCCCAATGACCCAATGGAAAAAGTGTGAGCAGTGGAAAATTTTCATTGGTCATCGGAAGTAATGTTTCGAAGACTTCCTGATGACCCGATAGGAAGTGCGAAGAGTTGGAGGTTGTCATCAGACATCAGTAACCTTGTTTGGATGTTACCCTAATGTTCTGATAAAACTTGTCCGATAGTTACTACTGGAAACCATTGGTAATGAAATCAATTCTGTGCAATAGGATGAGTTCACAATAGAGGGAGGAATGTATAAAAGACTCAATGAACATCTATAAATAGGTTGTTGTTGAATGCAATAGCTTGCCACAGAGAAAGCATATGTTTTCCTAAATAAAGAGAGAAGTCAATTTTTTGCTTTCCATTCAGTGTTTGATTTCTGTTGTAAATTGCAATAATGTTTTAGAATCTTTAACTTCACTATTGCACTCAATGTAAACACTTCATTTCTCTGTTTTGTGAGTTATTGGGTTGAACCCGAGAATAAGCTCAGAATCTGTAAATAAGTTTTCCTTTTTCAGTTTTGGTTCTTTGTTTGTAAATAACAACATGGCTCTGACTTGAAACTCCACATGACCATTGGAGGTTGTCAAGCAGAGCCAATCATGTATAGTAGGTTTTCATTTGTGGAAGTCCAGGAGATGGCATTAGCTATTCCCATCAACTGGCCCTAGGCGAGCTTGGTGATAGTTTGGCTAGGTGTCAGCAATGTAAAGGAGATAGCTTGAAGGGGAGGAATCTTCTGAGAACTAGAAGAAGATCCAGAAGGCTATAAGCCTCGGAACTTAGTCATTTTTATAATCAAAACGAGAGAGAATTTTCCAAGCCAAACATAAAGGGTGGTTTTGCAAAGAGAGAGAACAAGTGTTGTCAGTCCTACACCCCTACAAGGGTATTGTGAGCAAGCTTACCTTGTGAGCTCGAGGAAGGTGAAACAAGAAAACTAAACTATTGGTAGGGGAGTACATAGGAGAAGACTATGGGACCTAATAGAGAATAGGATTAAACCATCAAGAAGTCTAGTTGGTGGGAAATTAGGACTCTCTCTATCAAAGTGGTATCAAAGCAAGTTAAGACGTGAAAAGAAACTTGTTGATGTCAGGCACTGAATCCGTAGGAGAAAATAGTCTCAGAATGGTGACCAATGCAAAGTTAGCCAAGAAGGTAGAAGATTTGGAGGAAGAGAATAGATTCCTAAGAGAAAGATTACTACAACTAGAGAACAAACTAGACGTAGTTGAAGACAAAACTGAGAAAGTGACAATCAAGGTCAATGAAGGGAAGGGAAAAGAATTAGTAGAAGAGGATAGGATACCTGAACCAGACCCTATTCTACCAGAAGAACCTTTCCTTAAAGCAATTAAAGCCTTAGGAGGAAAATCTTTAGAAGGAGTGCCACTTTTTCATGGGAAAATGGAGCCTAAAGTAGTTATTGAATGGATTGAAGGAATGGAGAATCACTTTGAGTGTGATGGAATCAGTGAAGCCCAAAAGGTGAAGGTAGCTAAGTCTAGATTGAGAGGAGCAGCCTTAACTTGGTGGAAATTTGTCCAAGAAGAGAGGCAAAAAGAGGGTAAGAACCCCATAGCTACTTGGAAGGGCATGTTAGCCAAGGTGAGGGAAACCCATATCCCTCAAGACTATGAAATCTAGTTGCACAAGAGGAGACAAAACATGAGGCAAAGAGACTTGGATGTGAGCAGCTACACTGAGGAATTTTAGAAGTTGTGTCTGAGATCCAAGGTGGTAGAGGATGAGAGCATCAAGGTAGCCAGATACTTGAATGGCTTGAGATGGAATATTCAAGAGGAGTTGAGTTTGTTAAGTCCTAACACCATGCATAAGTGCTATCAATTGGCACTAAAGGTGGAGGAAAAGAGAAATAAGAAACAAGAACAAAGCAATAGAGGCAGAGGTAGATGAAGAGATGGCAAAGGTCATAGAGGTAGCTATAGTGGTAGAGGTGTAGACCAAAGATCCCAAGAGGAATCCAAGTTGGTAGAGAAAAGTGGGGATTCCAATAGCAAGAGCAACTATAAAGGAAGGGGATCTAGAAACTCTAATAAAGGAAGGTCTAGTGGATCAGGAAGAGAGTCCTATTTTGCCACAATGAAGTGCTACAACTACTATCAACTTGGATACCCAACTTATAGATGTCCTGAGAAGTCTTCTTCATCCCAAGGAGGTGAAGGAAGAGTAAATTATATTCAAGAAGATGTAGCAAATGTGAAGGCATCAGAAGTGAGTTTATATTCTGAGAGTGGAGAGAATCTCATGATGAGAAGAGTCTTGATCAAAGAACCGGTTAAGGAGGAACCTAGCCAAAGAAGATCCTTGTTTAGGATAAAATGCAAGATTATGGGTAAAGTGTGGAAAGTGATGGTAGATTCAGGTTCCACTGATAATATTGTGTCAAAAGAAGCAATAAGTAAACTTAACTTGCAAAGAATTCCACATAGTGATCCTTATAGGGTTACTTGGCTCAATAAGGAGCAACATGTTCTAGTGAATGAACAAAATTGGGTGGAGTTCACTATAGGAAGTTACAAAGACAAGATTTTGTGTGATATCTTGCCAATGGATGCATGCCACCTACTCTTAGGTAGACCCTGGCAATTTCACAAGGAAGCAGTACACCATGGAGAAAAGAATTCCTATACTTTCCAAAATGATGGAGTTACTTACAAAATTTTGTCCTTAAAAGATGAAGAAGGAAGAAGACCTATGGGTTCCAATGTGCTGCTAGTTGGTGAGAAGGAGTTCATTAACACCCTCAAGGAAGGAGAAGGAGTGGGGTTTTCACTTGTAGTGAAACCTAAAAAAGAAAGTAAGGAAAAGAAAGTATGCATTCCCAATGAAGTGCAACAGATACTAAAACAGCTCAAGGAGATCATTAGTGATTGAACACCTGCAATGTTGCCTCCTCAATGTGCCATCAGTCACCAAATTGACTTCATGCCTAGAGCTTCTTTACCTAATAAGGTAGCCTATAAGATGGCACCAAAGTAGAACTAGGAGATGGCTAAACAAATATAAGAGATTTTGGACAATAGTCTGATAAGGAAAAGCATCAGCCCATGTGTTGTGCCCACTGTGTTGGCACCAAAGAAGGGAGGTACTTGGAGACAGTGCACTGATTCGAGAGCCATCAATTGGATTACAATCAGGTATAGATTTCCTATTCCCAGAATTGAATATTTGATGGATTGTTTAAGGGGTGCTAAGTATTTTACCAAGATAGACCTCAAGAGTGGTTACCACCAAATCCAAATCAAGGAGGGAGATGAATGGAAGACAACCTTCAAGACCACATAAGGACTTTATGAATGGCTCATTATGCCATTTGGACTCACAAATGCCCTTAGCACATTCATGAGACTCATGAATGAAGTACTCAAGGAATACATTGGTAAAATTGTTGTTGTTTACCTAGATGACATCTTAAATTTTAGTAAGTTTAAAGATGAGCATCTTAAGCATATAGAATTTGTATTGAGAAAACTATATGATGAACAACTAACCATCAATTTGGAGAAATGTGAGTTTATGAAACAGGAATTAGTGTATCTTGGGTTTGTAATCTCAAGTGGTGATTTGAAAATGGACACTTCAAAGGTGGACACAGTAAACAACTAGCCTACTCCCAAAATAGCAAGTGAAGTAAGGATTTTTCATGGTTTGGCTCAGTTTTACAGGAAATTCATCAAGGGGTTTAGTGAGATATGTGCACCTATTCTAGAGACAATCAAGGGAGGTGTGAGATCCAAGTTTGTATGGAAAAAGGAAGCACAAAAAGGTTTTGATCTCTTGAAGAAAAAGGTAGCTACTCAACCAGTACTAATCCTACGAAGATTTGACAAACTTTTCACAATTGAATGTGATGCCAACAACATAGTGGTTGGAGCAGTTTTGACTCAAGACAGTAGACCAGTTGCATTTTTTAGTGAGAAACTCAATGATGCAAAGAAAAGGTATTCTTCCTATGATTTGTACTTGTACGCACTTGTCCAGTCCCTTAGGAAATGGAGGCATTATTTTCTACCTAAGGAATTTGTGGTTTACACTGATAATCAAGCTCTTAGCTTTCTTAATTCTCAAGAAAAGTTAAACCATAGGCATATCAAATGGGTAGAGTATTTGCAGTCATATAATTTTACCATCAAACACAAGAAAGGACAATGTAATAAGGTAGCTGATGCATTGAGTAGGAGGTTACTAATAGTGCAAGAAGTGCAGCTCAAAATCATTGGAGTGGATAGTTTCAAGAATTTGTATGAAGAAGATGAAGATTTTGTTGTTGCCTACAAGGTTTGCCAAGCATTCAGGAATCATTTTCATAGTGAATATGCAGATTTCACTTTGGAGGATGGATTTTTGTTCAAAGGAGGACAAATTTGTGTACCTAGAGGGTCTATGATAGACAACTTGATGCAAGAAAAGTACAATGGATGCTTAAGTGGACATTTCGGTTTGAATAAGACTTTGGTACTTGTTCAAAGATTCTACTATTGGCCAAAGATGCAAAGGGATATCAGAAGATATGTGGAGAAATTTGTAATTTGGCAAAGAGCTAAGGGAACATCTTCTAATAGTGGACTATGTCAGCCTTTACCTATCCCAAACAGACCATGGGAGTGTGTAAGTATGGATTTTGTTGTTGGTTTACCCAAGACCAAATCTGGATTTGATAGCATCTATGTTATCATAGACAGATTCAGTAAAAAGGCCCATTTTATTCCTTGTAAGGTGACTCATGATGTCAGTCATAATTCTCATTTGTTTTTTAAAGAGGTCATTAGGATTCATGGTTTACCCATTAGTATAGTGTCAGATAGAGATACCAAATTCATTAGACATTTTTGGAGAACTTTATGGTAGAAATTGGGAACTAACTTGTCTTTTAGCTCAGCATACCATCCCCAAATGAATGGCCAAAAAGAGGTTGTCAATAGAACATTGGGGAACCTTCTTAGATGTTTGACAAAGGAGTATGCACAAGCTTGGGATCAGATCATTCATCAAGCTGAATTTTCTTACAATGATAGTGTGAATAGATCAACTGGTAAGAGTCCTTTTGAAGTAGTTTATGGCCTTCATCCCAGAGGTGTTTTGGAGCTCATAGAAATTGAGAAGATGGGACAACAGAGTGGACATGCTGTTGACATGGCTCAGTCCATGAAGGAGATTCATGAGGAAGTTAGGAAAGCTTTACTAGACAACTCTCACAAAACCAAGGACAAAGTAGATGAAAAGAGAAGAGAAGTACAGTTTGATGTTGGGGACTTGGTAATGGTTCACTTGAACAAAGAAAGGCTTCAAAAAGGTGTCCCAATAAAACTTCAAATGAGGAGAATTGGAACTTGTAAGATCTTGGCAAAGTATGGCAACAATACCTACAAACTTGACCTACCCAGAGACATGGCTTTATCTCCTATTTTCAATGTTGTAGAATTGGTACCGTATAAGGGTACACTTCTATAAGAATGTTAGAGATTTTTTGAGGTCTCACAGGCACTTTCAGACCTACCCTTACCGCCAACAACCAGGCCACAAGCCAAAAAGGTGTTGGATTCACAAGTCCTCAAGAAGACTAGGCATACCACCTATATGGAGCATTTAGTTAAATGGCAGCATCTTCCTGATTTTGAGGCCACTTGGGTCCCTGCGGCAGACTTTTCAAAACTTAGAATTCCCTCCTCCGTGTTGCCACAAGGACTCACTTGACTTCTTTCTCATTGGGGGAGTATGGTGCAGGAGCACCCAGTTTTGGTTGCATTTTCAAAGTTTTCAACAATTTTGGTGTGATTACGTTCAAATGTGTGTTTTCTCAATTTGAAATGGCATCTCATAAGTGCATCAGGATAACTTATTCCAATGGTTTGTTTGTTGGTGAGTCATCGAGTATTGGAAGGAGCTAGTTCAAGCTACCCCAATGTCCCAATGCGAAAGCATTAGATTGGAGCACGTTCACTAGATGGAGTATCAAAGATTGGCAAGAGGGGTTTCACCCTATACCGATAACCCAAAGAGACCGACTCCCATGCTAAGTTATCATCAGCCATCAGGTTAACATGTTTGCAGTCTTCTCGATGACCCAATGAAACCTTCTTCCTATTTGGTTAAAAAGTGAGCAAGTCTAGGAGGATCATACGATTATCACCATATCATTGTGGCAAGTTTCATGATGTTTATCTTATGCGACTTGGCGACCAAGGTGGGACCCAGCTAGAGAGAAGAGCTCCATTTCGGGCAGTTGGAGAGGTCGTGCTGAAGTCGCAAGATAGAGACCCCAAAACCAATCAGGAGGTGCCACGTGAACAAGGTGGGACCTAGCTAGAGAGAAGAGCTTCATTTCAGGAAGTTGGAGAGGTTGTGCTAAAGTGGCAGGACAAAGACCCCAGAACCAATCAGGGGGTGCCACTTGAACAAGATCGAATGATCAAGCTAACAAGTTTGGAGAGATCCTGACAACCCGATGGAAAAAGTGCGAGCGGCGGAAAATTATCATCGATCATCGGAAGTAAAGTTTTGAAGACTTCTAGATGACCTGATAGGAAGTGTGAAGATTTTGAGGTTGTCATCGGACATCAGTAACCTTGTTTGGATGTTACCCTGATGTTTTGATAAAACCTGTCTGATAGTTACCGCTAGAAACTATTGGTAACAAAATCAATCCTGTCCAATAGGAGTTCACGACAAAGGGAGGAATTTATAAAAGAACCAACGGGCATCTATAAATGGGTTGTTGTTGAATGCAATAACTTGCCACAGAGAAAACATCTGTTTTCCTGAAAAAAGAGAGAAGTCTATTTTATGGTTTCCATTCAGTGTCTAATTTCTGTTATGAATTGCAATAATGTTTTAGAATCTTTAAGTTCACTATTGCACTCAATGTAAACACTTCATTTCTTTGTTTTGTGAGTTACTGGGTTGAACCTGGGAACAAGCTCAGAATGTGTAAATAAGTTTTCCTTTTTCAGTTTTGGATCTCTATTTGTGAATAACAACATGGCTCTTACTTGAAACTCCACACGACCATTGGAGTTTGTCAAGCAGAGCCAATCATGTATAGTAGGTTTTCATTTGTGGAAGTCCAGGAGATGGCATTAGCTATTCCTATCAACTGGCCCTAGGCGAGCTTGGTGATAGTCTGGCTAGGTGTCAGTAGTGTAAAGAAGATAACTTGAAGGGGAGGAATCTTTTGATAACTAGAAGAAGATCTAGAAGGCTATGAGCCTTGGAACTTAGTCATTTTTATAACCAAAAGGAGATAATTTTCCAAGCCAAACATGAAGGGTGGTTTTGCAAAGAGAGAGAACAAGTGTTGTCAGTCCTCCACCCTTGCAAGGATATTGTGAGCAATCTTACCTTGTGAGCTTGAGGAAGATGAAACAAGAAAACTAAACTATTGGTAGGGGAGTACATAGGAGAAGACTATGGGCCCTAATAGAGAATAGGATTAAACCATCAAGAACTCCAATTGGTGGGAAATTAGGACTCTCCCTATCATTCTTAATAAGTTCTTTATCTCCTTCAGGGATCAAAGTCTCTTAGCCTATTCAAAATCATACATATCTAACCAATTTTTCAAATCATTAACCGATTTGCCAAAAACTAAGACCAAATCCTGTAAAGGTATGTATGTAGTACATATCTTTTCTAGTTCTTGTTCTATCTCTGTTCATCTCTAGATTAAATCAGTATAGAAAAATGAAACATTATATGTATATTCTAGAATTATGTCTCTTGTTTCAATAGCTTTTCTTAAAAGATCTTTATTCAGAGATAAAGTAATCTTCCCTATATCAATATCTTTCATGATGTGTTCTCCTCTTTTCTTGCTATTATTTTTCTCAGATAAAGTCTAAGAAGCTTCTTCAATGGACTTTATTTGGTCAGAGGCATCAGCAACCAACTGGCCAAGCTTGCCAACAGGAGTTGATAAGTTCCCAATATCAGTCTTCGGTAGAAGACTGGACAAAATTTCCATGATAGTTTGGATCGTTTATGCTTCCTTCCTTTGTTCTTTTAGTCTCTTCTTATAAGCCCTAGATTGTATCATAGTTTCAATCTCCATTAGCTCCAATGCACTCATATTCTCTACATCTATAGGCCCTTTGATGCCTATTGATTCATCTTAATCATCATTTTGTTGCTTGACTATTGCCTTTTCTTTTTCAGTAGGTCTTATCTCCTCAGTTTTCTCTTTCTCTTGTTCCTTTTCCTATTCAGATTCTTTCACTTCAACCTCTTTCTCATATTTCTCCTAAGTAACCAGTGGTAGTTGAGTTTTCACTTGTTGATCTTTTACTGGTGGATGTGGAACATCCACATTAGGTTGAATTACCAGTATTTCAATTTCTTTAACATATGAAATAGTAATAACTAGTGTCTATTGTGATTGCTTATCTGGTTCAATAATACTACCAAATAGATCAATGGTGTCCTAAATATCATCAACAAAAATAACTAGTTGAGAAGTAGTGTCATCCTTATGCTTAATAGGATAGACAATATCTGGTAGAATAATCTCTTCTTCATCTAGTTTTGGTCATTCTCTAGTCTCTGTCTGGTCATCTTTATGAGACTCTATCTTCTCATACATCCTTTTAATATTTCAAGCTATCTAATGAGTTTCAACTTCAATAGATTGACCTTTCCCATTCAATAACTTCAATCTTATTTCCTTAAAAAAAAATTGTCCTTTGTAATCATCAAGCAATGCAACTAATTCATCTATAGATAATTCATGAAAATATTAAAAGAAAACACTATCAATAATTTCTTGATCTTTGTCAATAGCTATTTGCCACTTATTTGCAAGAATAGAGTACTAAGAATCAAAAATATCCTTTTCAATATCCTGAGGTAATTGATGGTATTGACATAAGTAGCTGATTACCTATTGAACAATTTGTTCCTTCTGATCTTCATCAAATGAATCAAAACATTTTTTCACATTATCAAATCTATTCCTCCCTAATGTTTTCAATGTCTTCTCAAAATCAGTCATAGGCTTGTAATATAAAACATTAATAGGAACACTTTCCTTTGACACTTCTTCTACTTGTTTAGCTACTTTACAAGTTGCTTTCATTTTCTTTGGATCCTCCTCAGTGTTAGTATCACCAGATTCTTCTTGGAGAATAAGTTTCCTACCTCTCTTCTTTGTTGCAGTCTATTTCATAGCATTCACTTTGGGTTCCTGTTCCCTTTTTACTTGTACACTTCTTGTCACTCTTATACTCATTGGCACTAAAAGTGCTTGCTCAACCTTCTTCTTCTTTCCTTTACCACTACTGGGTTGAGCACTATTGGTTTGAGCCTCTACAATTTACTCCTCAAATGTTCCCAATCTTTTCTTTTTCTTGTCCACTAGAGATGCCAATAGATTATTAGCATAACCAATCAATAAGTCATAATTGACTTCATAACTCATGTCTTCCATTTCATCCTCCCTGGTTTCGATGGCTTCCATGAGACAAAAATCAGTGGTGACTATGAAAATGATGTCTTTGGCAAAATTTTTCACCACATCTTCAGGTAGCCTTACCCTCATACTCATCTTCTTTTGGAATTCATTGAAATATCTATTCATTGTAGCAGAGAATGTGTTCTTTATAGCCTTAATTATGTTCTTGATTTGAGCAGTTACCGGTAGGTCTTTTGACCATTGAATGTCACCAATTCCTGATAGGAAATTCTGAAAGTAAAAGAATAAACCAATCAATAACTAACCAAATTTGGACTTCTAACTATTGTCCTTCTTTATTGATTGTATATTTAACATAAATTGACTCCTTATGGCCTCACATAGGTCATAATCTTCATTCTCAGTAATCATTCTATAAGTTGTATGCACTGCTGTAGATGGCACACTATTCATTCTACTAGAATAAAATATCCTATAACCAATAACCATAGTAGCCAGTCTAACCATAGGGTCCTTAATGTTGTTAACTAAAAAATGCACATCCATCAGAGGTGGTTTGAGTTAATGTCATTACAGTTTCTTTTGAAATTCTCCTCAGCTTGGGAACTTCACCGGTTTGCCAAAAACCAGTCACAACATGGATAGCTTCCTTAGTGATTGTGTGTTACCTTTCAAGATACATATTTTCACCATGAACTCAACTAAGAATGATTCTAACATGTTCCTCTTCAAATTCTTCAATAAAATATGCTGCATTGTGAAAACCCTTTTCGTAAACCCTAATATACTCGGGTTTGATCTTGCCACTTTTGTCACACAGGGATTTCAGTTTAGAGTAAATTGACAATGATCCTAAATCTTTGATTTTGCAATAAATGTAACTAGATAAATTACCGTTTATGATAACACCATTAGGAACTTGAGACAAAGCATTATATGACACAATTTGTTCAGATTCTATAGTCTCCATAGGTTTTGATGTGATCATAAGTCTCTCTACTTACCTACATGACGATGCCATTCTGATAAACTTGATTTGAAAGGGATTTACAAAAGAATACCTTAATTCTTTCATGTTGACATGGTTTCTGGTTGATTTCTCAAATGCACACTAGTTCCACCTTCACTAATCTTTCAGTCAACTTCAATCTTTCAATTCGTAGCACAAATCCATCTTCAACTAGCTAGAAATTCTCTTTTCACTCTGCAAGTGCTCAAGAATTCTCTTTCGAAAGCAATTAGGGTGAAAATTTCATACTAAATTGACTTTTATCATCTTTACCTACTACATTAATTGCTCGACTGATAGGGTTACAAACCCTAATAGACCACTTAACAATACATTCATTATTAACAGGTGTAAGACTGGTTGATAGTCTTTCAAAAACCAATAGACAAGGATATCAAGATTTCACACATAACAACTCAAAAATGCAAACTTTCTTACCATGCATCTTTCAAGGGGTCTAGAAGTAGATTTACTTCTATGCTCCCCTTAGCCCTGTTGAAAGGCTTAATTCACCAGTGCAAGATTCTCCACACTGGGTGAAGGATTAAGTTCTTCTATAGGTTTATCCTCACTCTTCTTTTTCCAGATTTGGTTCATCTCCTCTTTGGTTTCCTCAACATTTACCTTCTTCTTACCTTTATGATCTCTAGAGTAGTTAACCTATTTGTTCTTTTTGGTTCTACAGAACTTCACCATGTGTCCCAGTTTATGACAATGATAGCAGGTCATTCTGGATGATCTCCAAGGTCCTACATTGCCTCTTCTAGTTCTCCTTCTACAGTTCATATCCACATGACCATAATTGTTACAAATGGCACATACAACATTAGTTACCTTTTCCATTTCAAATGGACTAAACTGGTTGACATAGGGTTTCTGCTAGTTCATGTTACCCCGGTTGTTAAAGATTCTCCTCTAGTTACCATTAGGTCTTGGATTCATTTGAGGTACTGGATTATTTGCTCCATATTTGCATTCAACTGATCTATGTCCATACATGTTACATGTAAAAAAATGACCTTCAAATCTCCTAGATACATACCTAGCATTTGCATTATAGCCTGTATTCTCATTGGGTCTTCTTCTACACACATTTGTAGTATGTCTAGATTTATCAAAGACAAAGCGAACAGGTTTAAAAATTTTCTTACTGGTAGGCTTGTTAGCCTTAGGAGTAGTTTTGTCCTTGTGAATGTTTCTCTTTATACTGAAAGACTCTCCTTTCTTAGATGTATTAAAGCCTAGTCCAAATGTATCACCTTTCATCCTCTGAGATTGGATCTACTCGTCTAGCATAGTACAACTCTTATTGAACATTTCCAGCTTTCCATTAGCCTCAGTGATCTCTATGCTAAGATCATCATTGTGTTTTGTAAGAGTCTCTCTTAGAGATGTTGCCATTTCAAGATCTATCTGCAAAGATTCCTTTTCTTCTTTTTCTTCATGCCAATGCTCATGCAAGGTTGCATTCTCTTGTTTTATCTTAGCAATCTCATGATCTCTTTCTTTGATTAGGTCTTCAGCTGCCCTCCTAGCTTCTAGCTCTTGGCTCATGCGAATACTTAGGGCTTCTAACTCTCTTCTCAAATTTAGCTTTTCACCATTCGGTTTATCAACCTCTTCAGCCAATGCATCAATGTTAGCTTCATCTAAAGAACTATTATCAGATATCTCTAATACTTGTTCAGTCAGCTCTCTCCTTTTGACTTGTGAAGCTTTAAATCTAACCCTTAGGGTTTCATGCTCTTCCTTGGTAGCTTCAATCACTCTAGCCATCTCAAAGTAGCTCATATCCCCCATGGTGGCTTTAAGGTTTCCTCCCAAGCAATTGAGCCTTAAGGAAGTTAGGCTCTGATACCAATTAATAGACTTATAAAGCACTAAGAGGGGGGTTGAATCAGTGACAGCAAAAACAATACCAATTTAAACATTGACCGATAGAGATACTTAGCAAGTTTACTAAACACTATGCATGCAATCCAAAATGATATTAAAGCATCCACAATAATTAAAACATCCACCATAACACAAGTGTTTATACATAGAAAACCCAAATGGGAAAGACCATGGTGAGATGGGACTCACAAGTTAACTATCTAAAATAATAGGTAACTGACCGGTTAAGGTCGACAAAAATGCTCTGCTAGGAGCGAATCCTATTAAAGATCCCAAAGCTTTGTAAGGAGCTATACCCTGTTAAAGGGAGTACCCTATTAGGAGTAACCTCGATAGAGGATTTCAAAATCCAAACTAATGGATCACCTTGTTAAAGGATTTGTACAATGAATCTTATTAGATCTTACCTGGTTAGGGGATTTGACTATTGTAGTGATTAGAAAACAACAGGTGGTGTGATATAGAAGTAGCACAACTTGCTTGAATAGATCCTCTTCTTCTCAGTCAAAACTGCATCACCAACATATTCTGCAATGCCTTCAACAAATGAACACTTCTATCTCACATCATATCATATATTAAAATAGTTCATCATAATGTCATTATATAAACATTAGATTTCATGTTGGCTCAGGAATCATATCACAATTTCCTAGGTGCAGTGTATCTAGACAATCTAACATAACTCATCATAGATTGTTGTCAAATCTATCGGTTAGGGATAACTCATCTCACAATTAATGAATACCAGTTAGAACACTGATACTGGTTTAGAGTTAACCACATTCAATACATAGACCGATTGTCCTTCATTTGCTTCTTTTATGGTCTCCGTTGAATTTCCAAGATGGTGTCAACCCATTCCTGCATATACCAGTTGTCAACATATACTAGTTTGACACCCTCTAAACCATCTTAAACTAAACATCCAATACTGGTTATAATAAAAGTAGCTTTAGAAGTAATACTGGTTTGTCTTAACTAAGATGACAATGTGAACATATGTATGTGTATACATGTTCCATCAATGACAACACATGAAGGCATCCATTGATAACTCAATGATGAACTGATAGTACTAACCCAGTACTGAGAGGAGGGGGGTGAATCAGTACGGGCAAAAATATAGTCTTGAACCAGTCTGATAGAAGACACTTCAAATGAGTGCAACCGGTAAAGCTAAGAATGACTGAGACAAGCATTAACTGGTTACTAACTTAGCTTTTCACTCAACTCAAGATCACACTACCATTTCACCCTTATGCATAAACAGGTAATCTATCATCAGATCATAATAACAGCTAGTTCAACATGTTTTATTGATAGGCATAAAACACAGAACCATCATATGCTTGACAGATAATAGCAAAGCATCACACATGACACACATATTTTTCACGTGGAAAGCCAACTGGGAAAAAACCATGGTGGGGATGAATACCCACAAATTGTTTTTGAAATCTTTAGAAGTCCACTCTGTTAGAAGCCTTGTTCGGTTAGAGACATTACAATAGGTTTTG
The DNA here is from genome assembly GCF_030272615.1 of Cryptomeria japonica. NCBI lineage: Eukaryota > Viridiplantae > Streptophyta > Pinopsida > Cupressales > Cupressaceae > Cryptomeria > Cryptomeria japonica. The sequence goes on along the minus strand of NC_081411.1, from coordinate 376,565,798 downwards.
CTAGGAACCGATCCTGTCAGAGATCACCCGGTTAAGGGATGGCTACAATACTTGATTAAGGGTTAAACCCTATTAAAGGCTACCTTGTTAGAGGATTTCAAGAACTCAATAGCTGAAGGATTTTGAACTCAATAGCTTTGAATTACCCTATTAAAGGATTTACAGCAAGCCAGTTAAGGCTACCCTGTTAAGGGATTTTCCAACTGTTGAGGTGGTTAGAGATCAACAGGTATTACAATGATCTGGTAATAGCACTCAATGCCAATGCAGATCCACTTAAGCTCCTCTTCACCTTCTGCACTTACACTTTGCGAGTATCACTTCTCTCCTTTTGGTCTAGGAAGAATTACGTATCCCTTCTCTTGGATACACACACGTAACTTTTGCCAACAACCTCAGAAAGAGACACAACATCGACCTTATAGGAAAATAGAGAGGTCGGTAGCATAAACCCTAAACCCTAAACCTTTTAGGTTAAGGAATTCAAACGGTTCAATCCTGACCGTTGAGAATACTCCATTAATTGCAACAGTCTGGATCCAATCTCAAGACATTCTCCATCAACCATTTCCATCGATTTCATGGTGGTTGATAACCCATCACAGGTTATCACCATTTTATAGACTTCGCACATTCCTGAGGTAGATAGGAACAATCTCCTTCATGCAAGATCCTTCACGCGCACAAGGCTTACGTGGTAGCATGATATGTTCTTTGTTATCATGCTAGCTCATCACACAAAGTCACTGGTTGAGCCACATACACTTGAATCACTTCGACTGGAAACCCTGAAGTTGAGAATACCAACCGGTAGTCATACAATGCTTCCATGTGCCAGTTCCCATAACCATATGCCGGTTAACCTTGAACAAGAACACCGCTTCACTTTGGCACAAATGTCGGTTCAAAGTGTTACACTAGTTCTCTTCTCTTCATCATATTGACATCAATGACTACACATAATGTCATTATGTCCTCATACTAGTTCACATAATGCCAACAATCTCCCCCTTTGGCATTGATGGCAATATACAAAGATATCTCTCTACTTCACATCTTCTCCCCCAATTTCTACAGATATCTTCTCTGCTTCACATCTTCTCCCCCTTTGACAACAATGCCAAAGTGGAGGCACAAGTTGCCTTGTTCCATTATGCTGCTCCCCCTGAGGAGTAGCATCCTTCAACACATCAATCCAAAAAAAATTTGACTATGTAATACCTGACTGAAGTGGAGAATATGCCTTTAGTTTACCTCCTGAAGGAGCAACACCCCTAGTTCACCTCTTAAGTACATAAATGTAGCCTTTGGGAGAGGCTTGGTGAATATGTCTGCTAACTGCTCCTTACTGGAAACATGTTCCAATGCAATCTCTTTGTTTTGAACCTTTTCCCTCAAGAAATAATACTTAAGCTCAAAGTGCTTGGTTCTAGAATGTAAAACCGGATTCTTGGAGATATTAATTGCACTAGTATTGTCACAAAATATACTTACCAGTTCAGATACAGGAACTTTGAAGCCATTTAATACATGCTTCATCCAAATTGTCTGAGTGTACTTCATGAAAGTTGCAACATACTCTGCTTCCGTTGTAGACTGAGAGATACAACTCTGCTTCTTACTCATCCATGAGACCAGTCTACCACCAAGAAAGAATGCACCACCGGTTGTTCTTTTTCGGTCATCTATATTCCCTACCCAATCAGCATCTGTGTATACTTTCAAGTTGAAATCCTTGCTATAAGGATACCACAATCCATAGTCAATAGTTCCCTTCAGATACCTAAGAATCTGCTTGACTGCAACCAAGTGAGATTCTCTTGGGCTTTTCTAGAATCTTGCATTAATGCCAACTGCATGTGCAATATCTAGTCTGCTATGTACTACATAATGCAACTTACCAATCATTGATCGATATTCCTTCTCATCAACCAATTCTGAGTCATCTTCTTTAGATAGTTTACAACCAGTCACCATTGGAGTACCAACCGGTTTGCTATCTTCCATGCCAAATGTTTTCAACACCTCTTTGACATACTTGGACTGAGTGATAAAGATTCCATCCTTCATCTGTTGGATCTGCAGTCCAATGAATAATTTAATCTCCCCTATGAGTGACATTTCAAACTCTTTCTTCATCTCACTTGCAAACTCATGACTCATCTTGTCATCTTCACCAAAGATAATGTCATCAACAAATACTTCATAGATCAGGATTTGATCTCCTTAGAACTTCAAGTAGATATTACTATCTGTAGCATCGTAAATTGTATGCACTCGCTAGGGTGGTACAATTTCACACCTAGTTTAGCACCCGCCTTAGTGCATTTTGCATTCTGCATTGCATTTCTCCTTAAGCACTTAATTAATCAAATTAATTAGGTCTAAGGTCCTATTTCATCATTCTCTACATCATAAAGTTGGGCCCTTTCACTAAAGCGCGCCCTTCACATTTTATTTCTTCAATACATCACTTAATCAAAAACCCTAATTAAGTCCTATTCCGAACTTGGGGGCTTGGTTTCGGGGTCAAAACATCTCGAAATCACCTGTAACTTTGGGATTCTCTCTAAAATCATCATATCCGATGGCCCTGAAAATTTGGTGAAAAGTTGTCGGGACCGTGGCGCTCGGTGCACATGGTCCTGGACATTTTTCCCGAAATTTTAGGAGCGCGATCCAATCATAAAATAAAGCTTAACCCCAAGAAATTGGTGGGATATTCAATCTCTAGGTCGGCCAAAATACGAATTTACGACCTAGGGTTTCATACATAAAAGGTCTCTTTCCTCATTTGAAGGGATCGGATTTTTGGTTTCCAGGAACTTCATATGTAGTGAAAGAGCAGATCTTTGAGGACTTTAACATCTTATAACATCTTTCTATCAAGCATCTATCAAATTCATTCATCCACTTAGGGCTTGGAAGACATTGAAGAACAATAGGAGATTACTGACTGAAGATTGGCTTGTACTCCTCCCTTGAGGGTTGGGTATGATTTCGTATTGTTTTCATGTCTTTGCATAAGCTTCAATACATCATTTATTCATGCTTTAGATCACATTGCATCTTGATTTAGAGCATTTGCATTATCATTTACAAGCAATTAGGGTTTACTTTTTAGGTTGCTCTAGTTTTCTTTCTTGCATTTTTGGACCTTGCACACACACTAGGTCTGCACACACAATATATTTTACAAAACAACTTGGCTATTCGTGGAGGTGGAAATCACCGAAGCGGGGGTTTGACTAAGGCAAAACCCTATATAGCCGCCCCTCCCCCTTTTCAGATATTGTTGCAGGTCTCAGGATTCGGACGACGCCGCAGGATACAGATCCGGAGAGAGAAAGTTGAGACAGCACTTTGTGTGAGATTGCAGAGCAGGAGACTGGGACAAGGGCGCTGGGCGCCCTGGTCCTGCTAGGACAGGGGCACTGGGCGCCCTGGTCCCTGGGACAGAGGCGCTGGGCGCCCTGGTCCTCCGGACAGACAGTTTCCAGACAGTGTTTCAGAGTGCAGAACAGTGGTTTCCGGTGCAGTTTTCAGGATAGTGGCACCCGCGCCCCCGTCCCGAATATTTTTAGTCCGATTTCGACTCTGGGTACATATCTGCATTCTTATTTTATCCTTACATTTACAGCTGTTCATTGTTTAATCTCAATTCTGCAATCTTGTTATTGGTTCATACTTGCATTTTGGGATTAGGGTTTGAACTTGCATTACTTGATCTTACAATTTCAACAAGGGAATAGGAATCCTAATAGATATCCCGTGGCTCTCTCTTTCACCAAAAGAAGTAGCCAATCGTGCGATATCTCTAGGCTCTTTCGTATTCCGTAATGTGTGTCAAAGAGTAGGATTAGGGTATGTTGACCTAGTCTCGCTTTTTCCCCCACACATTTTGGTGAACCCGACGTGAATCAATCATTGCTTCCTCTTGCGTTACATTTGTTAGATCTAGATCTAGATTTAGTGTGTTTTCATTTTCATTAAAAGAGAAAAAGAAAAAAAAAGAGTGTGTTTCTTTGCACTGTGTGTTTAAATTTTATGCAATCTTTTCAAAATGTCAGATTTTTATTTACAAAATATTCATGCTTTTGATGATTATTATGAGTATAGCCATGATGAATTAGATGAAGCTTTAGATGAGTTTTTAAACCCTAAGGATGCTAAACCTTCATTTTACCAAAAACTCATAAACCTTGTTACTATGCCATTTAGGTGTGATGAGAAAGATAAGTCGAATGATTCCTCTCAAGGATACATTCCTATCAACTCTTCCCCTGAATCTAGTAACATGGTTGTTTTCAATAATCCCCTCTATGAGGAGATGTCTCCTTTTGAATCAAAAGACAAACCTTTTAACCGATATGATCATGCTTTGTTGGATGATGCTCTTGATGACTTTGTGGTTTTGTCGAAACCTATAAACAAAAACAAGACCTCTAAATTGGTTAACATGATAAACTTGAATGAACATAATAAGCCTCTCTTTGAAGTCCAAGGTGCTTATCCTTCTCCTACCTTTCAAATTCCTAAATCACCCCTCCTTACTGTCCAAGGGAGGTATGATCATGATTCCTTTCGTACCCCGAATAAACCAATCATCACTGTACAAGGAAGAAAACCTATAAGTCCTTACAATTATGCTAAACAAATAACTAGAGAGAGTTATCATGCGGTTGCCCATACTTATCATACTAGAAATAATAGGCAACCTAATCCTCCTCCTGTTATTCCAGTTTCCCTTCCTAATCCTCAACCAATTCTTCCTCAAGCTCCCCGTATTTCGCAAGTTATGGGTAAGGAATATGATCTCATAGAACAACTTAAAGCTACCCCTGCTAAGATATCCCTTTGGGATTTGATTCAAACTTCTTTCGCCCATCATGGAATGTTACAAGATGCCTTGAAAGATTTGAATGTTCCTCCACCAAATGCGTCTAGTAATATAGCATCTTTTGTTAACTCTGTGATGAATCCTAAAGCTCAAATTGTGTTTTCTCAAGATGAGTTGCCTACTAGTGAAATTCAACAACAATATGATCCCTTGATGATTGTGGTTGTCATGAAAGACACTGCTATAAGACGAACACTAGTAGATAATGGCTCTGGCCTTAATGTGTGTAGCATTAATCTATTGCATAAGATGAATGTGGATACGTCTCTTATGGAGCCTGACTCTCATCCCATTCGTGGCTTTGACAATGTGGCTAAGACTTCATTAGGTATCATCACCTTACCTCTTACAGTGGGACCTATTACTTTGCCTACTCCTATCCATGTTATGCCGGGAAATTTAACATATAACTTGTTATTAGGGAGGCCTTGGATTCACAGCATGCAAGCTGTCCCCTCTACATTGCATAGACAAGTTAAATTCATTTATAACAATAAGACATACACTTTGATGGGTGATACTAATTTTCAAGATTTTCTACAAACATCTAATTCCAAAGGAGAGTCTTCTAAGCCATCCTCGTCTAGTAATGACTCTTTAAACAAGAAACCTATCGCTGAGTCTTCGCTCTCTGATGATCAAAATCCTCTGGAAGAGTCTGGAACTCCTGAAGAAGATCCTTCTCGACTTGAAAATACACATAAAAAGGATTTTGATCCTGAGAAGGTCCTCGCAGAAGATGATTGGGGATCTCTTGATTTTAACCCTACCTTTGTGGGTGAATATAAGGTTCCTTTAGAGAAATTAAATTGAAAAGAAGGAAGAAGCTGAAAATCATAAAGTTGAAAAGAAAGAAGAAACTAAAAATCAATCAACCTTACCTGAATCTATGAGTAATAATTTTGTCGCTGCTTCTCAAACTTCTTCTCCTCACATCTATAATTATGAAGAGTTTGATTCTTTGTCTTATGAAAAACCACCTTCTCTTCCTGAAATGGTTGATCGTTATGGTCGTGGTTTTCGCATTTTTGCTAAGCATGGGTATCATGGAAAAGGTTGTGGTGCTCGTGAACAAGGGATAAGAGTTCCTCTAGAGACTAATTTTCACAATTATGCCTTTGGACTTGGCTTTAATCCCTGCAGACGTACTAAAGCTTCTAAAAGACCATGCATTAGTGTTAATGCTATCTCTACATCTTTATCAATACAACATCCTGAGTATATTTATGGGGATCCTTCGTGTGCCTGTGCTTTGGATATCTTCCCTACCGACGATGCTTTAGCTGAGTTCTTGGGAGCTTATGACACTCTTCCTCATTATCATCACAATAGGGGACTCCCTTATTGTTTGAACACCGAAGCTTATTTTGGAAAAGAGATTGATAATGATGAGATTGTGAAAGAATTCCCTCAGTTAAAGGATACTCTTCAACAAAGTAATCTTCTCATAAGTGACACCACTGATGTTAAGATGGATCCTTGCAACAAAGAGAAAGTTATTAAAATTGGGAAATGTTTGGATGAAGAGGAACAGAAACAATATGAAGAACTATTGCATGAATTCCCTGAGATCTGTGCTTGGGCATATTCTGACATGCCTAGTATAGATCCTAAGATCGTTACTCATAATATTGTCTTAGTTCCTGACGCTAAGCCCGTGAAACAAAACATTCAAAAAATGAATCCTAAGGTGGCTCTGCTTGTTAAAGCTGAGATTGAAAAACTATTAGAGGCTGGATTTATCCGCCCTATTGACTATTCCCCATGGCTAAACTAGATAACAAAATAAGGATGTGTACCGACTTTCGAGATCTAAATAAGGCTTCTTTAAAAGATGATTTCCCTCTTCCAAACATTGACATGATAGTTGACTCTACGGCAGGACATACCTTGCTATCCTTCATGGATGGTTTTTCAGGCTACAATCAAATTTTCATAAACCCTCAAGATCAATTCAAAACTACTTTCACCACTCCTTGGGGTACGTTTTGTTGGATAATGATGCCTTTTGGAATTAAAAATGCCGGTGCAACTTATCAACGAGCGATGACCCTTATCTTTCATGATTATATGCATAAGATTTTAGAGGATTATGTTGATGATATTTTGGCCAAATCCTTTCTTCGCATGGATCATGTTAAAGTCCTTCGTCAAATCTTTGAAAGAATTTGTAAATATCACATGCACTTGAATCCCCGAAAATGTGTTTTTGGTGTGGATAGTGGAAAACTATTAGGGTTCATAGTTTCGCATCGTGGGATTGAGGTGGATACTAAGAAAATAGATGCTACTGTTAACATGCCACCTCCTCGAAATGTGTCTCAACTTAAAAGCTTACAAGGAAAGATTCAAGCTATTCGTAGGTTTGTGTCTCAACTTGTGGATCATACCTTTCCTTTTACTCAACTTCTTAAAAAGGATATCACTTTTCAATGGAATGAGAATTGTCAGCAAGCATTTGAAGATTTAAAAGTGTATTTGGCTAGTCCTCCTATTCTTCAACCTGCCGAACCTTCTAAACTCTTCCTTCTATATACAGCTGCTTCCTCTCATGCTCTCGTAGCATTGTTGGCACAACATAATAAAGATGGTAAGGAATGTCTGGTTTATTACATAAGTCCTACCTTACTCGATTATGAGACCCGATATTCTGCGATAGAAAGACAATGCTTGGCCGTGGTGTTTGCGACTCAGAAATTGAGACATTATCTTTTAAATTCAGAAGTCCATGTCATGGTTAAGTTTGATCCTTTGAAGCATCTTTTCTCTAAGACTGATTTATCAGGATGTCTAGCTAAGTGGGTTATGATGTTAACTGAATTTGACCTTAAGTTTGTTTCCCAAAGAGCAATTAAAGGACAAGCGTTGACCGATCACTTAGTTGAGGCCCCTTCGCCTTTCTCCTTCCCTAACCCTGAGTCCTTTCCTGATGACTTCATTCTTTCTATAGAGAAAGATGAAACTTGGGAGTTATACTTTGATGGCTCTAAGTGTCGTACGGGATCGGGGGCAGGTGTTGTTCTGATTTCTCCTACAAAGAAGTCCATTCCTTTATCATATCGTCTAAATTTCCTGTGTACCAATAACATTGCTGAGTATGAGGCTCTTATAGCGGGAATAAAAGCAGCCTTAGCTCTGAATATAAAACACATACATATCTATGGAGATTCACAATTGATTATAAGACAAGTAACAGGAATATATCAAGCAAAACAAGACAAATTATCACAATATAAAGATCTTGCTATCTCTTTATTACAAAATTTTGATTCTTATACCATGGAACCTGTTCCTCGAAAAGATAATTGACATGCGGATGCAATGGCATGTGTGGCTTCTCTAGTATCTTTAGAGGACCCTATGGTCGATCTTAATTTTGTTATTCACAATCTTATTTCTCCGGCTATTGAAGATGATTCTAGCTTGATAACATGTTGTGACTTTGTAGACTCAGATGAATGGTTCTCGCATATCGTAAGATATTTGACCGATGGTACCTTTTCTGATTCCGCTGATAGGAACACTAGGGCTAGAATCCGCAAGCTGTCTGCTAGATATATCATCCTTTCTGATGTCCTTTATCGAAGGGGTTATGATGGTCTTCTCCTTCGTTGTCTTAACAAGTCAGAAATCCCCGTTGCTCTTGAAGAGGCACATTCAAGTGCCTGTGGGGGGCATTTTGGGGGCAAATCCCTGGTTCATAGGTTGCTTCGTATGGGATACTATTGGCAAACTATGCAGAAGGATTCCTTTTCATTTGTTAAAAAATGTCATCAATGTCAACAACACAATAATCTGATTCATGCTCCTGCCCAAGAACTCCGTTCTCAAGTAGCTTCTTGGCCTTTTTCCACATGGGGTTTGGATCTTATTGGAAAAATTTCTCCTCCTTCATCTCAAGGACACACCTTCATTATAACTGCAACAGATTACTTTACGAAGTGGGTAGAAGCTATTCCTCTTCACTCTACTACTGCTGAAGTGATTTGTCAATTTCTTCTAGAAAATGTCATTTCTCGATTTGGGATACCTTCCACTATTATCTCAGATAATGGGACATCGTTTAAAAACAAGGATGTGAAGAAATTCCTTGAGAAGTATCATATCAAACATCGATTTTCTACACCATATTATCCTCAATCAAATGGCCAAGCCGAATCATCCAATAAGATAATTGAACAAATTCTTCGTAAAACTATGAATAAGAATGTTAAGGATTGGAGTAACCAGCTGATCTATGCTCTTTGGGCCTACCGAACGAGTGTATGAATTGCTACGGGAACTACTCCTTATAATCTTGGTTATGGTGCTGATGCTATTATGCCCTTAGAATTAGAGATTCCATCACTTAGGGTTTCTCTCAAAGGTATAGTAGATGATGACTCTTATAGGGAACAACGACTTTAACAGCTTGAGATGCTTGATGAACAGCGCATAAACACTCTTGAGCATATTCAAGCGTATCACAAAACTCTACAACGAAGCTATAATGACAAGGTTATTCAACGTTCCTTCTCAGTAGGTGACTTAGTCCTTTATGAGAATCAGCGCAATGTGAATGCCTTGCCTACAGAAAAGGGAAAATTCAGTCCTAATTGGCTTGGACCATACATCGTTATCAAGGATTATGGATCAGGTGCTTAAAAAATAACGGATGTAGACGGTACGCCTCTTAAAGAACCTATAAATGCTATGCACTTGCGTAGATATTATGCTTAATTCTTCATTCTTCATCTATCTTCCTTTTCAATTCTTCAACATTGGATAATATGTTAGTATCTCTTAATTAAAGCAAAATAGAATTAAATGTTATGTTGTTTAATCTATATTGCTTCGTTCCTGACAAGCGTGTCTCCTTACTTTATAGTTTGTCTTGAATTCATTAATGTAAATTGTAAAAGGTTTATATTTCTCATTATGCTAGCATATTATACAATGTCTTTATGTATTAAGTAGAATCGTATCATGTTGTGTTTAAATTCAGAATTAAATCACATTAGTTATATGATTCTTAGGCTTAATGCATATTTCTTCCTTATCATCAATGTAGTACTTGATTAAACATTTTAATTAAGTCACACATGTATCAATTTAATCATGGAGCATTGAGAAGTCAATCACATGGAAATTAAATTCTGAACATACATGTACATTTACCAAATATATTAGATTTAATCAAAACAAAATATACATTGTTTTAAGCATTAAAGATAACACATTCGAGACAAAAGAGAAGCATGTATATATACATATATATGTGTGGATCATATACAAATCTAGGTCATTGTACATCCAAAATGTGACCTCTCTTTTACATCATAAAATCATCTCCTATCCCTAGGGCTAGTGGCTGGAGAGTGTCGACTGGACGCTCCCTCCTGATCTGGCCGTGAAGGTGGACCCATGGGTGTGTAGCACGCTACAGATCGTGAGTGACTCTGAGAGGAACTCCTACAATCCCTATCCATAAGAATCACGCAATAGGTGGTAGCCTCAGTCTGAGCCACTGCTAGATCTCACCGCGCCTGCTGGAGGTCCTCTGATAGGACTCTCTCTCTCTGCCGCGCCTGCTGAAGGTCCTCTGATAGGACTCTCTCTCTCTCCCTCCATATATCTACCTATACTTCGAATGGGAAAAACAAATCCTCATGCCAACCCGCGTTCCCCTGAGGCCTATAGGCAATCTGTGAGGAACTGGGGATCTGTGCTATCATGGAAATGTCTATCATTGCCTGCTGAATCAAGGAATGCCATTCCTGCACATTAGCTGTGGTAGTAGAACAGATTTTTGTTAGTACCATTCTTTATCATCAAAACATTAATCAATCAATATAAACCTACTATACCTGGATCTCCCTCGCGCCAGTAGGGATCATGATATGGTAGTATCTGTGCCTGGGCACTGCTAGGCTCCCCTCGCTCGCATACTCTATCCACAATGGGTGTAGGCTGGACGGTACTAGGGATAGGCTTCCGTATCGCCTCATGTTCCCCCTGTTGGGGAATAAGAGGTGGATCCAGAGCTATGGTATCGTCTCCTGAATGGTGGGGAGCTGCATCCGACTCCTCCTCATCATCCCTATCCTCCTCCTCCTTGTCATCCTCGTCCTCATCCGCATCATCGCCTGCATCCTCCTCGTCCTCCTCTCTATCTGCATCCTCATCCTCCTCCTCCTTGTCACTAGGTTGATCGCCTATAGGTGGATCAGGATCTCCTGCCTCCTCATGACCCTCTCCCTCCTCTGACCTGGATCCCTTGTCCTCGTCTCGGTCTCCATGTCTCCATGGGCCTGGATAGCCTGTCGGATGATCTGGTGGAAAGATAGGACCTGGATATGATCTCATGAACCATGAAACATATCTACGCTATGCTCCAGGCTCTGCAGAATAGTCGGTGACTACATCCTGATCAGATCCCTCTAAGTCTGTCGTCTCAATATCATCTACCATCGGCCTCGCTACTGCTCTAGGTCTGGGAAGGACCCATGAGTGTCGAGTATAGATGGGTACATCGGCTGGAACACACTGCTCTAGTCCGAACTGCCTCTGTACTCGATCAAAGTAGAAAGGGACTATGATGTGTGCATATCATCCTCGCAGTAGGCGGTTCCTCTGTAGACATGCTAACTGTCTCTCCATACCATCCCATCTGTGCATCAGTAGGTAAGGTCTCCACACTATCACCTCGGATGTCAGTCTGTCAACAATCACTCTCCAATACAACAAATCGCCAAATCTCCACTCTCTGGTAAGTGGATAAGCGAACACCCTAGGTCACTCACTTCTTGTACTCAGTGGAAAGCTGACGGGCTTGGTGCATGTGAAGTGCTCTAAAATCCACACCTGTAGAAGTGTGCATGTCATCAAACTACAACCCTGTCCGAATACATACTCCTCAAGGTCGTGATAGAGATGCGCAAGCATACTCCGACCCCAAGCATACACTCTCCTGTGTCTCTCCATCGCTCTGATACACCATGTGAGGCCCCCATGCATGTGTGTCCCTCGCCCATTAGGGCAGATGGCTAGTGCTATGATGGCTATCATAAGGCGTCTCAGAAGTGGTACCTCCCCTGTAGGATGTCAGAGCCAGCTGACCATGATGCGACCTCTCATCTTGCTCTGCATGACTCTCCCTATGCAATACACCTGCTCTCTCTGATGATCCTCCACTAACCGATCGGTCGTGTATGTAACTGTCGCTCCTCTGATAGGAAGACGAAGTATACGGTACACATCCTCGAGTGTGACCGTCAGCTCTCCTACTGGAAGGTGAAAGGTGCATGTGTCAGGATCCCATCACTCCATCAAGGCCATCAGCATCGCAAGATGAAATAAAATGGCCGGCATCAGAATCACGTACCACAATCCTACAATCGATAGTGTGTCTCTCTCTGACTGAGTCAGCCGTGGAATCTGATCTCGCAAAGTGCGAAGAATATGTCCCGCTGTGTGCTCTCTCATGTATGGGAGACCCTGCAAATGAAAACATGACTGTAATCAGTACTCGATCATCGAAATCGCAATTGCAAATTGTTGTACATCGTATGCTAGCAATGTAACCTCTCGCCAGGCCCTGATTGGGGACCATGGTGCCCTAATGGGGACCATGGCGCCCTGTCAGGGACCATGGCACCCTGAGGGGACCATGGTGCCTGTCAGGGACCATGGTGCCCTGGGGGGACCAGGGCACCCCTTAGGGACCATGGCGCCCTGGGTGGGCCTCGGTCAGCCTTCGAGGCCCGCATACGATCATGAAAAAGTCAAACATGCAAAAAATCAAAGGTCAAACATTCAGTCAACTCACCTCGTCCAGTGGCTCATCGTTGATCACGGCCTGGCGCAGGCTCTCAATCCTCGTAGGACGCTCTGGTCATCATGACGGCATGATGATGGCTAGGTGGGCTCCTCTACATTGAATAGTATCCTGAAATCGACAAAGTGATGAATACAAGTGTCACTTTCGAAGTATATACTCTTGTGTGTTTATTCTTACTTTTTGAAACCCTAATTTTTCCTCTGTCATTCATTTTATCATAACTTGAGTTTGGGAGATGCAATTTTTGAGCCGTTCGTTGCGTTGGAATCGTATTTTCCTTCTCCTACTCTCGGGATGTTCCAAAAAGTGCTCTAATGAAGCCTATTTCATGAACACCCCTCATCAACACTCTCTTACACAATTTGTCGCAAGTAAACATGCTACCCTGTTTCACCTGTCGAAATAGGGGGGGCATATAGCTACTCACAGATTTCATCACTTTCCCTAGTAAGCATTAGGTGATTTTGTGATCTAACGTTTGTTTTGTAGGGTGTGGTTCCTAACTGTGTACTGCAGATACCGCTGGGGGCTTCGTCTGACAACTTATGGATATATCCTTTTTTTAAATGATGTTTACTTTTCTGTACTTTAGCTTGCATATGCACGTAGTACTCATATGACCGCTAAAGTGGGGGCTAAATGTAGCGTCGTAAATTGTATGCACTCGCTAGGGTGGTACAATTTCACACCTAGTTTAGCACCCGCCTTAGTGCATTTTGCATTCTGCATTGCATTTCTCTTTAAGCACTTAATTAATCAAATTAATTAGGTCTAAGGTCCTATTTCATCATTCTCTACATCATAAAGTTGGGCCCTTTCACTAAAGCGCGCCCTTTGCATTTTATTTCTTCAATACATCACTTAATTAAAAACCCTAATTAAGTCCTATTTCGAACTTGGGGGCTTGGTTTCGAGGACAAAACATCTCGAAATCACCTGTAACTTTGGGATTCTCTCTAAAATCATCATATCCGACGGCCCTGAAAATTTGGTGAAAAGTTGTCGGGACCGTGGCGCCCGGTGCACATGGTCCCAGACATTTTTCCCAAAATTTTAGGAGTGCGATCCAATCATAAAATAAAGCTTAACCCCAAGAAATTGGCGGGATATTCAATCTCTAGGTCGGCCAAAATACGAATTTACGACCTAGGGTTTCATACATAAAAGGTCTCTTTCCTCATTTGAAGGGATCGGATTTTTGGTTTCCAGGAACTTCATATGCAGTGAAAGAGAAGATCTTTGAGGACTTTAGCATCTTATAACATCTTTCTATCAAGCATCTATCAAATTCATTCATCCACTTAGGGCTTGGAAGACATTGAAGAACAATAGGAGATTACCGACTGAAGATTGGCTTGTACTCCTCCCTTGAGGGTTGGGTATGATTTCATATTGTTTTCATGTCTTTGCATAAGCTTCAATACATCATTTATTCATGCTTTAGATCACATTGCATCTTGATTTAGAGCATTTGCATTATCATTTACAAGCAATTAGGGTTTACTTTTTAGGTTGCTCTAGTTTGCTTTCTTGCATTTTTGGACCTTGCACACACACTAGGTCTGCACACACAATATATTTTACAAAACAACTTGGCTATTCGTGGAGGTGGAAATCACCGAAGTGGGGATTTGACTAAGGCAAAACCCTATATAGCCGCCCCTCCCCCTTTTCAGATATTATTGCAGGTCTCAGGATTCGGACGACGCCACAGGATACAGATCTGAAGAGAGAAAGTTGGGACAGCACTCTGTGTGAGATTGTAGAGCAGGAGACCGGGACAAGGGCGTTGGGCGCCCTAGTCCTGCCAGGACAGGGGCGCTGGGTGCCCTGGTCCCTGGGACAGAGGCGCTGGGCACCCTGGTCCTCCGGATAGACAGTTTGCAAACAGTTTCTAGACAATGTTTCAGAGTGCAGAACAGTGGTTTCCGGTGCAGTTTTCAGGACAGTGGCGCCCGCGCCCCCGTCCCGAATATTTTTAGTCCGATTTCGATTCCAGGTACATATCTGCATTCTTATTTTATCCTTACATTTACAGCTGTTCATTGTTTAATCTCAATTCTGCAATCTTGTTATTGGTTCATACTTGTATTTTGGGATTAGGGTTTGAACTTGCATTACTTGATCTTACAATTTCAACAAGGGAATAGGAATCCTAATAGATATCCCGTGGCTCTCTCTTTCACCAAAATAAGTAGCCAATTGTGCGATATCTCTAGGCTCTTTCGTATTCCGTAATGTGTGTCAAAGAGTAGGATTAGGGTATGTTGACCTAGTCTCGCTTTTTCCCCCACACACTATCTTCACTTGTTCTCTCAAATCCAATCTTCACAAGATGGGAATGCAAACATTCATACCATGCCCTAGGTGCCTGCTTTAAAAGTTGCATATGCAAGAAGCATACAACTCATTCCAATCTGGCAACAAGAGAAAAGGTTTCTCCATAGTCTTCTCCTTCTTCTTGAGCATATCCTTTGCATACTAATCTGGCTTTGTTCCTAATCACTATGCCATCCTCATTCAACTTATTTCTGAAGACCCATTTGGTACCAATGACATTTTTATGCTCCGGTCTGGGTACCAAAGACCATGTACCATTTTTCTCTATCTGGTCAAGTTCCTCTTCCATTGCCTTGATCTAGTCTTCATCTTTATGTGCCTCTTTGAATGTTTTAGGCTCAAATTCAGATATCATACATGAGTTTTCTTTGACTTTTCTTCTTGTAAGGATTTCTGCATCCTTATCTCCTATGATCTACTTAGGATCATGATTTAGCTTGACATACCAAGGAATGGTCTTGATAGATTCCTCTTGCTTTTCTTCTTCATCCTCATCTCCATCAGTATCAGCATCTACATTTGTTGGTGTAGGAACACTATTACTGGTACTTGGTTGACTAACAACTGGTTCCCAGAAGGTTTCAACCGGTTCGTTTACTACTTGCTCACTGTCGGTTTCCTTAGTTTTCTCAGAGGTTTCATCAACTCTTACATTGATGCTTTCCATAATTCTCTAAGTCCTATTGTTGAAACACTTCAGAGCTTTGCTCTTGGTGGAGTAACCTAGGAATATTCCCTCATCACATTTTGCATTAAATTTTCTCTCATGTTCACTCCTCTTGATGTAACATTTTCTACCAAACACTCTAAAGTAGCTAACCACAGGTGTCTTACCGGTCCAATACTCATAAGGAGTTTTATCCTTACCTTTCTTGATGAGTACCCGGTTCATTGTGTAGATTGTAGTGCTCACCGCTTCTCTCCAAAATGTGTGAGCTACCTTTCCTTGAATCAACATGGTTCTAGCTGCTTCAACCACAGTCTGGTTATTTCTCTCTGCTAGGCCATTCTACTGTGGAGTCCAAGAGGCAAACAATTGCCTCTTGATGCCATGTTCTTCATAGTACTTGTTGAATTCACTGGAAGTGAATTCCCCTCCTTGATCAGCTCTCAGGCAGTTGATCCTTTTACCACTTTCCTTTTCCACTAATGCTCTGAAAGCTTTGAACTTTACAAAGGCTTGAGACTTGTCTTTTAAGAATGCGACCCACATCATTCTTGAGCAGTCATCAGTGAGAATCATGAAGTACCTATCACCCTGCACACTTCTAGTTTTCATAGGACCCCACAAATCAGTATGCACAAGATCAAGCAAGTTGTCAGCAGTGAAAGATTTACCTTTAAAGGTTGAGGAAGACCTTTTCCCCAATTGACACTCTCTACACAGGGTATTATCCAGTTTGCTTAGCATCGGCAACCCTCTAACTGCCTTGATCTTACTAGCCTTCACAATGTTATCAAAGTTTAGATGGCAGAGTCTCCTATGCCATATCCAGCTACCATCAAATTTAGCCATAAGAAATGTACTTATATTTGCATTCAGCTGAAATAGGTTACCTTTGGTCTGCATGCCGGTGGCTACCAATTCACCATTCTTTCCTTTGATTATGCAAACTCCATTCTTGAATTCTAGAGTGAGGCCACTGTCATTCAGCTGGGCAACACTCAGAAGGTTGTGTCTAAGACCATCAACCCAATACACATTGTCAGCACTACTCTTTCCATTCAGAGAGATGGACCCTCTACCTTTGACCATGCATGGTGCATCATTGCCAAAGTGAACCACACCACTATCATACTCCTCCAAGGATAGAAACTTGCTCTGGTCACCAATCATATGGTGAGAACAATCACTATCAATGATCCACTCATTGGAATTATCAAACTAGGAGAGAAGAGCCTTCTTGTTTGACACATCTTCCTTGACAACAACAAACACAATATCTTCATTTTCTTCATCCTCTGATTCTTCATCTGTGACACCTTAATCTACTGCCACAAAACAGTTTCTCCTATTTCCTCCTTTGAATTTCTTGAACCTTTCCAGTTTGTCCTTGTTATCACCATTAGGACAGTTTACAGCAATGTGTCCTATCTGGTTGCAAGAAAAGCATTTCAAAGGTAGCTTATCTTTGTATTTGTCGGTTTCTTTAGGAAGTTTCCTGGTAAGGAGAGCTTTAAATGCCATCAAAATCTCCTCATCATCCATTTCTCTACTCTATCTTGGTTCACCACTAGTGCTAGCTTCTTTTCCTTTTCTAGATGGTACAACAGAAGCTTTAAAAGCTGATTCAGTCTTTTGAACACTGCCATCAAAACTATTTAGCTCATAGGCTATCAACTTTGCAATGATGGAGTCTAGGGATTCCTTAGTCTTGTCTATTGATCTTAGCTCTTGAATAGCAACAACCCTTATTGCATAAACCGGCAATAGGGATCTTAGGACTTTGCTTACCATAGTGGCATCTTCTATTTTACCACCTGCACTCTTGATATCTCCAACAATGGTTTTGATTCTTATTCCATACTGTTGAATGGTCTCACCTTCAACCATCCGCATATCTTCAAACTTCCCTCTAAGTCTTTCTTCCTTAGCTTGTTTTACATGCTCATCACCGCCATAGATATTTTCAAGAGTGTCCCATACCCCTTTGGGATTTACCTTATCCTAAACATCAATAAACTCAATGTCAGATAAACTACTAATTAGGGCTTCCATGACTTGCCCATTCTCCTGCATCTCTCTCTTTTGGTCATCAGTAAGGGTACCGGTAGGAGCAACATAGGCAGTCTCAACATAGCTCCAGTTTTGAGCACCCATGCTTCTGATGTATATCTTCATTCTATCTTTCCATAAACTAAAATTTTCTTTGTTAAACTTTGGACCTTCCCTCTTCATCATTAGACTGGGCTCTTTACCTCAAGTGGTTAAGCTTATACCACAGAGGACCTGGAGGATGCTCTGATACCAATTGATAACTCAATTGTAGAACCCCTACCCTAATCAATCTCTAATCTTGGTTTAATCTTGGTTAGTTTATCTTAATTTAATTTTATAGTCAGATGTTTGATTTAACGCATAGCTATTGATGTGGTTTTCACACTAGTTATATGCTAGTTGTTTAGTGTTCCTATTTCGTGGTATTAATATCAGGCTAACGCTTTCATTTAATTTTATATATGTATGCATGTATGACTCTTGGTTGCAGGAGATTTCAGGTACAATGCCGCATGAGTGTGAGGTTCGTCTTCACCTGGATGTACAGGTTTGAGTGTATCTCTTTTATCTTTAGAGTTGGATTAGGTGGTCATAAAACCCTAGTTGACCATAGTCATGCTCAGGTGAGCATCGTCAGTCGTCGTCGGTATCCCTTTTTGTTTGGGTTTGCGAGTCATCTGTTTGGTTGACTTTCTCAGTTTGCATGCTTGGTGTGTATGGTTAATTGATTAATTAGTCCTTAGTAATTATCCTGATTAAATATGTATTTGTGCATTAGAGATTAATGGACTAAATTAATCGGGATTTCATTATGCGATTTTCGTTGATATTGGATTGCTCGTTTTAGATTGGGAGTAAGTTCGATTAAATGATTGATTTTGAATATTAAATGCATTTTGGATATGTTGTTGAAAAGAAAGTTTTGTATGTAATTGCAATAGATTCTATTGTATTCTGTTGGCTTTTGAAATTAGAAAGGTTAAATTGAATTAAATGAGAAAATAGATTTTGAATTGAAAAGGCAAGTCAATTTGTTGTTATAGTTAGAAAAGAATTAATTTCGGGAATTATTTTTTAAATAAAAATTTTAATTCCAAAAATAGAATTTTGGTCAACTCTTCCATATAACCTAAAATTTGGGCAAATTTTGGAGGATGGATATTTTTGGAAAAATTCTTGGGTTGGAAAATATTTTGGGTGAGATTTGGGGGTTTTGGATGGAGATGGAAGGTTTTGGGAGCTGCAGATTGGGGCTTTTTAGCAGATATTGCCAGGAATGCGAGATCAGGTAGGATCTATTTATCAATTTAGTTATTGTTTCAAATAAAAAAATGGGGGTTTGAATGTTTTCATGCTATTTTGGTTCTAGATTCTCCTTTGAATGCCAAGATTAAGAACTGTTAGAGTAAAATTGTTAGTTTGGCTGGAAAATTTAATTGAGGTGTTGTCATCCCTCTATTCTTTTGGGTGTTTGAAACCCTTTGGTGTTTGGAAAGGATGGAAACCATCAAAGAAAATGGAATACCAAAACATAGTTCTTTTTAACCTGAACTTTTCTTAAATCGAAATCTTCAACAAACTCATTTTGGCGTTTCGTGTCTAGAAGTTTCGGACTGTGCATTAAATCTAAAAAAATATATATATATATTTGTTTTATCAACTGTGCGTTGTTTTTTTTTAAAATGAAAACGAACTGGGCGAGATATTAATAAAAATGAAACCCTGGGTTTGGGGTTGGAGGGCGGGGAGCGGAGCTCCATCCGCTCCTCCTCCCCTCCCCCGCTCGTCCCCCTTTCTCCTGTTCGCTGTGCACCACAGTGGCGCCGCCCGCGTGGTCTTCCGCCTGCGGCTAGGGTTGGGCGCCTAGCCATCCCCGTTGGGAGGTGGGCCCCGCCTTCGCCCTTTTTAAAATGTTTTTTTTTAAATTAGTTTTTAAAAATGTTCTTTTTTTAATGTATTTTTTTTTATTATTCAAAAAAAAATGCTTATAATATTTTAAATATTATTTTATTGTTAAGTGGTAATTAGTTCTTAATTATGATTAAGGTGGCATAATCATGATAAATGTTAATTCGATATTGATTAATTTTATAATGGAGTTTATAGGTTAATTATTATCCAATTTCATTTCATGACTTATGAACTCTATCTAATTAAGTTCTAAAATTGTTAATTTCGCAATTGAATATTATTGATTATATTCTGATTTATCTTGGATTAATAAATTTATATCTTACCTTCTAGCTGATTAGAGCATTTGGCTAATTGAGGTAATATTGTTTAAAAATAAAATAGAATATTATGTTCTTGAAAAATTGTTGAAATACGATATAATTACTAATTGATGATGTTAAATATTATTCTAGAACATATCACTTGAGTAATTGAGAAGTACGTGAGATATTTTATCATTGGATATTTGAATTTAAACAATGTGCTTTTGGGAACTTAATTTAGTATCATTTGGGAAATTGTTTAGTTACTGATATTCTCATTTAGTAAATGAATGGTTAAATTATATTTTCCCTTTGTTGAGAAATATGGTCATTCTCATTATGGTGTTATGTGATGTATTCTCTTATGTTTCCTTTATTCAGCTTTATCATGTATGATTAGCTTATGTTAGAATGGTTAAGTGGATAAATGGAATTAACTTTATATGTTTATATTCAGTCCTTCCTTGAATGCCATGTTGATCGAATGCATAAGTGGTTTAGATGAGATTTATCGTAGATGCTAGTATGCAATTGTCTTTTAGAATGCAATAAGTTGGAATATGAAGGAATGTAACTTAGAGTAATGCAATATATTCAGTTGTTGTTAAGGAAATTTAATATGCTTGAAAGGATCTCTTATGTTTATGATGAAATTCTAGTGTGTTAGAATATTAGATGTATGGCTTGTAATTTTAAATGAAAAGCTTGAATGAAGATTATGAATAGGTCTTATGGTTGAATCTTTGCTTGTGGTTTATATTTCCATCTTTTGAAAGAAATTATCCTGATTAAGAATTATCTCGTTGTTAAGATAATCAGCTTATTGGATTAATTGTGTGAGTTAAGTGAATTGTGATATTTAAGTAATCTCATTGGGAAACTCTTTAGGTGTTAGTTGATGTCTTCCGCTTTGTAATCTGAATCTTTGATATCTTGTTGTATATTAATGTGGTGTAATTTTAAAAAAATAAATTATTGCACTCTATTCTTGTGTTATGGCTTAATCCCTTCGGGGTTTCCTGGCGGGGCATTACATCAATGATGAATTGATAGTACTAACCCGATACTGAGAGGGGGGGGTGAATCAGTACAGGCAAAAATACAGTCCTAAACCGGTCTGACAGCAGACACTTCAAATGACTGGCAAACAGTGACACTGGTTTGAAACAGAGTGCAACAGTAAAGCTAAGAATGACTGAGACAAGCATTAACCGGTTACTAACTTAGCTTTTCACTCAACTCAAGATCACACTACCATTTCACCCTTATGCATAAACAAGTAATCTATCATCAGATCATAATAACAGCTAGTTCAACATGTTTTATTGACAAGCATAAAACACAGAACCATCATATGCTTGATAGACAATAGCAAAGCATCACACATGACACACATATTTTTCACGTGGAAACCCAACTAGGAAAAAACCACGGTGGGGATGAATACCCACAAGTTATTTCTGAACTCTTTAGAAGTCCACTCTGTTAGAAGCCTTGTCCAATTAGAGACATTACAATAGGTTCTGCTAGGAACTGATCCTGTTAGAGATCACCTGGTTAAGGGATGGCTACAATACTCGATAAAGGGTTAAACCCTATTAAAGGCTACCTTGTTAGAGGATTTCAAGAACTCAATAGCTGAAGGATTTTGAACTCAATAGCTTTGAATTACCCTGTTAAAGGATTTACAGCAAGCCGGTTAAGGCTACCCTGTTAAGGGATTTTCCAACTGTTGAGGTGGTTAGAGATCAACAAGTATTACAATGATCTGGTAATAGCACTCAATGCCAATACAGATCCACTTAAGCTCCTCTTCACCTTCTGCACTTACACTCTGTAGGTATCACTTCTCTCCTTTTGGTCTGCCAAGAATTACGTATCCCTTCTCTTGGATACACACACACAACTTTTGCCAACAACCTCAGAAAGAGACACAACATCGACCTTATAGGAAAATAGATAGGTTGGTAGCATAAACCCTAAACCCTAAACCTATTAGGTTAAGGAATTCAAACAGCTCAATCTTGACCATTGAGAATATGACATTAATTGCAACAGTCTTGATCCAATCTCAAGACATTCTCCATCGACCATTTTTACCGATTTCATGGCGGCTGATAACCCATCACACGTTATCACTATTTTACAGACTTCGCACATTCCTGAGGTAGATAGAAACAATCTTGTTCATGCAAGATCCTTCACATGCACAAGGATTACATGGCAGCATGATCTGTTCTTTTTTATCATGCTAACTCATCACACAAAGTCACCGGTTGAGCCACACAGGCTTGAAGCACTTCAACCGGAAACCCTGAAGTTGAGACTACCAATTGGTAGTCATACAATGCTTCCATGTGCTAGTTCCCATAACCATATGCCGGTTCACCTTGAACAAGCACACTGCTTCACTTTGGCACAAATGTTGGTTCATAGTGGTATGCCGGTTCTCTCATATGGCGGTTCTCACCTCTTCAGCGTATTGACATCAATGAAAACATACAATGTCATTATATCCTCATACTAGTTCACATAATGCCAGCATCCATTACAATCACCATCAAGCTAACAAGATGAGGGTTGAGTTAGAGAGAAATTCTCTAATCATGCAAGAAGGTTGAGTTAACCATTAATGGTTATGTAATAGCCTTGAATGGTTTGGAAGACTTTGAGAGTTAACTTGTTGAGAACATAAATCCTTTAATGCATTTCAAATACTTTGGAGGTTTTGAGAAGTGACTTCTGTTTGCTTAGGAATGTGACAGTAATTAGGAGATGAATAAGGCTAAATTGGAAGTGATTAGAAGATTCTAGAAGGGGTTTAGGAGGCAAGTGGGAGATGTAAGAAAATGCAAGTTGAGAGAAAAGGATTTTAATTAAAATAAAATTACTTTATTTCAACAAAATAGGTGAAACTTGCATGAATAGAAGTGGGGGATTTAATAAATAAATTAGATTTATTTATTTGCAAGGATCAATTTAATTAAATGTAAATTTAATTAAACAAGGAAAAGGGGGAATTAATTAAATAGAGTGATTTATTTAATTAAAGTCTAGAAAAGGTTTACGTGAACTTAATTAAATAAATGAAGTAATTTATTTAATCAAATAGATGATAGTGAAGAAATTGATTAAATAGAATTTAATTAATAGGAGGAATGGGGTTAAAATAAATATTAAATATTCATTTTAAGAAAGTGGTCAGATTTATACATCTACAACTATGATTTCTAGTAAGAAATTATCACATAGAAGACAAACTCAAGAAATTTCCCAATTATTGAATGTCTTTAGACGAATTGTTCAAAGATATATTAGGAAAAGAATCAATTTGGATGAGAATATTGAGAAGAATTGGGTAAATATTTGCAGGGTACCTTGAAAAGACAGAATCATTGAAGAAGTAAAAAGATAGTTTATTGAATACTGGTGTATGCATAGGAGGAGGTATGGGACCAATAGATGTCCTTGGTGGAGGGATTTTAGGATGCACTAGAATACCCTCCTCTCTCTGCATATCACCTTGAGATGCTTTGCCACCGTGGCCGCTAGAACCACCTCTACCAAGATGTCATCTCACATGTGATGATATAGACTCGAGTGGGATCCCATACTCGGAAGAAATAAATGTGTAAGCATCCAATAAATCACTAGAGAGGCATGCACTCATCCATTGCAAGGGATCAACCTCTATCAACCACAAAGCATCAAGGGGAGATCTTATGTCTGCATGAATGTAAGGATCATATGTGCTAAATGATGCATCCGTAGCCTGAGGAATGGTAGTGTGTTATGGAAATATGGGATCAACCTACACTGCAAGGATAGCAACTCAAACACACACATGGAACATTGCATTAGAGGTTAGAAATCAATAAAACAAGTTAGTGAATCTAAACTCTTTAAAATTGTGTCATGCTCCTCTATCTCTAAAGATCCTCAAGATTCAAGGTGGCCCTCACTTGGAAGAGTACTTGATCTCTTGGATGACAACCTAGAGAATGAGATTTAAATGATTCTAGGATCAAAATGGATGCAACTAAGATAATAATGCATGCTAAGATGATGATGAGAGCTAGGATGCAAGATGCAAGACTAAATGCTCAAGATGATGAAGATAATGAAACTAGATTAATTCCAAATTAAAGATTAAATGATACTAGATGAGTTAATTAACCTATGAAAAGATATGCATTTAAACTAGATGATGTCCTAAAACATGATGCAAATGCTAAATTATACAATGCTAATGCTAATTCTTGAAGATGACTTGAATGAGCTCCTTAACCTGCAAAATGACTATAATCTAGATGCACAAAGAGATTGGATTCTTTTGAAGAAGGAATGGGCTCTATTTATAGGGAAAATAGAGAAATAGATAGTTGAGATTGAGTAATCTCAACAAGGGCTAGGATTGAAAGTTTTCAATCCATGTGAGGGATTCAATCCAATCCCAAGTTGACAAATTTCACCTTGAGAGGGCTTGAAAGGAGATGTAAGAGGTAGTAAATGCCTAAGGAGACATGGTGGTTACCTTAGGAGGTAAGGTTATGGTTGGGTTAGTGGATAACCAATGGATAAAGCCTCTACCCAAGGGGTAGAGTCTTGTGCAAGGGTTAATAGGATAACTAGGGTCAAATCCATGAGTGCTTGATGAGACCCTTGGGTTAGATGAGGGTTAAGTTAGAGAGAAAGTCTCTAACCATGAGGTGAGATTGAATTAACCATTAAGGGTTAATAGGACTTTGGGAGACAAACTTGTAAGAGTCCTTCCGAATTTGGGGAAGTCAACAAGTTAACTTGTTAAAGAAATGAAGCCTTTAATGTATTTAGAAGACTTTCTTGCAAACTTGAGAAGTGACCTCCTCAAATTTAGGGAAAGGACATGATTAGGAGATTAGACATGATTAGGATGGGATTATGAGGTTTCTAGAAGGATATTTAGGAGGCAAGTGGGGGATGTAGGATTTTACAAGTGGGTGAGGAAAAATAGGATTTAATTAGAATAAAATTGATTTATTTCAATTGTTGGTTGCAACTTGCATTTGATAGATTAAATATTAATTTATTTAAATGTGAATTTTGAATTTTTGCAAGTAGGGGGATTTATAAATACTTTGATTTATTTATTTGCAAAGGGGGTTTTAATTAAATGTGGGTTTAATTAAAAGGGGAAAGGGGATAAATGGAGATTTAATTAAATGTGAATTTAATTAAAATGGCTAGAAGGGGGGATTTAATTAAATGGCCTAGATAGAAGAAGGGAAATAGTAATCAAATCTTTAATTTGATTAATAGGCTAATTAGAAGAATAGGGATATTAATTAAATCTTAATTTAATTAATTGGAAGAATTAGGGATAATTAAATGAATAAAATTCACTTAATTTGTTGTGCAAATTTTAGGTCTCTACATTTTGCCCCTCTTTGAGTCAACGTGTGACCACATGTTGATTCAACAAAAAACACTTGCAATGTCGATTCTAAAAAAAATTCTCAATATGATGTTGTCGTCAAAATTATCGATATGATGCCCCAAATATGAAGAATTGATTTGACATGAAAAGTCGATATGAAGCTGGTGTCGATAGTACACTGATATGAAATTGACGTCGAGATTCGATATGATATCCGAGATATGAAGAATTGATTTGATATGAAAAGTTGAGATGAAGTTGGTGTCAATATGAAACTGATATGAAATTGATATGGAGATTTTTTGTTCAACATTTAGGTGTCTACATTTTGCCCCTCTTTGATTCAACGTGTGACCACATGTTGATTCAAAGAAAAATGCTTAATTTGTCACCAAAATTTTTCGATATGATTTTGTTGCCAAACTTGTCGATATGATTCTCTAGATATGAAAAGTTGATTTTGATATGATACGATGCAATTTTTTCGATATGAAGCTTATATGAGACTAATATGGAGACTCGATATAATAATGTTGTCGTCAAAATTGTTGATATGAAGAATTGATTCGATATGAAAAGTTGATATGAGACTGATGTCGATATGAGACTGATATGAAATTGATGTCGAGATTCGATATGATGCCCCAAATATGAAGAATTTTTTTGATATGAAAAGTTGATATGAAGTTGGTGTCAATATGAGACCGATATGAAATTGATGTCAATATTTGATATGATGCCCAAGATATGAAGAATTGATTTGATATGAAGTTGGTGTTGATATGAGACTGATATGAAATTGATGTCAAGATTCGATATGCTGCCTCAGATATGAAGAATTGATTTGATATGAAAAGTTAATATGAAGTTGGTGTCGATATGAGACTGATATGAAATTGATATGGAGATTCGATATGATAATGCTCCCTCGGGAGGTCATTCATGCACTAAAGGCATGAATGTTCTCTCGAAAGAAGAAGAAAGATATTTGAAAGATAGAAGAGTGGATAGTTGATGACATGCATGAGTTTGACAAGATTGATTAGATTGATTGGACTGATAAGATTGAGATTAAGTCTGGTTTTAGGAATGACACCTCCTGTATAAGACAAAGATGATCAAAACGTCTAGTTTTAGGAATGATATATCCTATATAAGACCTTATCAAAATGTCTTTTTTCAGGAAAGATACATCCTATATAAGACATAATAGATGAGAGTTGTATGAATGATGAAGATATGAAAGTGAAGAAATATTCCATGATGATGCGATAGATATGCATGCGAGGGATGCAATGATGAATGTGACTAGATGATGATAATGAGATGTATCTTGAAAATGAGATGTATGATGTGAGATTTATCTTGAAAATGATGTGTATGATGTGATGTGAAAATGATAATGCAATTGCAATTTTAAAATGATAATGCGAATGCACCTATATGCAATATTAACATGATAATGACGTGCAACCTAATGCCAGATTAATATGATAATTATAATGAAATGATACTAATGCTAGATTAAAATTGATATGCAACCTAATGCAAGATTAAAATGATAATGATAACGAAATGACACCAATGATAATAATGCATTCTCGTTCCCAAATGTTTCCATCTATTTTGATCAAAGTTTCAATGCTTCCTTTGTTATCATCATCAGACCTTCATTTGTTGATAATTGAGACAAGCATCATGGTATAATTTAACCATAAAAACTTGAGTATAAAATAAATGGATTTTGATATTGCAAGATGACACACGCATCGAGGTATAATTGAACCAAGATGACTGGTATAGGAGCACCTATTTTTTAGTCTAGTTTCTTCATTTTGGTGTGTTTGTTCATAGGTTGGTTTGGAATGGTGAATAATAGTCTTCTCTTAGGTCTTAATATGTTTTTGTAGTGCTTGGGTAGGTTGAATGTCCTTAGGACAATGCATTTGCCCAATTTTGTCTTGTAAGCCCTTGTAAGCCTAAAATGGCAAAATCTTGCATTTTGATGAAAAATGCCTTGAATAGACTTGTTTGGGATTAGGAAATGTCAATGTAATGGTTTTTAGTCATCTTAGATGGTTTTGAGGAGAGAATCAAGTATGTAAGGCAAAAATGCACTTTTTGGCAAAAGTAGTCAAAGTTGCTTGACAACTTTTTGCAACGTTGAGCAACTTTTTGCATTTTTGTGCAAAGGGTTGATTAGGGAACTGATGGAGAGTTATTTAGGCCAAAAATGGAATATTAATTCTTTGAGAATCAATTTAATGAGGTTGTTCAATACCTGAAGTACATTGGAATACATTTTGAGACCATTTTTGAAGTTTTATATTGCAAATGTCAAGAATTAGAGCAATAATCCGTACTTAATGGATTGATTGCATTGTTGTAACTTTCTTGTTGTTTTTTACATGTTCTTGTAGTGGTTAGGAAATAATTTGATAAGTTTATTTGCAGGTTTGAATTGAGTTTCCAATTTTGTAAGCTCTTGGCCTGAGTAAGGGTTTGAGAGGCCTAGACATGGTTCCAGCTTGAAGTCCTTTGAGTTCTTCTCAATAACCCTTGGAACTCAAGCAATGGAACCTTTGTACAGTGTATATAACTTTTATTTTCCTTTGGAGGTTATTGAAAGGCCAATGAGCATCATTTCCTAGGTGAGCTTAGTCATAGCTCGGTTAGGAAATGAATAAGATTATGCAAGTGTTTGCAGGAATGAGCAAGGTTGGAGTTGCAGAGTGTTTGGGATGAAAAATTGATGTGTGAAAGAACATATGTGTTAATTTGGAGGTGTGGGAGATCAAGGAAGACACCTAACCCTTGGAAAAAGACCAAAACAAGCCCAAAACCACCTAAAACAAGCATTTCTTGGGTTCCATACCTGTACGGTCAGACTGAGTTTCTTAAATTAAGAAGTTGGAAAGTACTTCCAAAAGGGTATCCTGATCAACAAATATTTTGTGTGCATCTTTGGAGAAATTGGTAGAAAATCCACAAAAATTGGTTAGGTAGGGCTAATTGGGGCTCTAGGGCTATTAGGCCTAGATAATAGGAAAAGGAAGGAGCGATGGGAAAAAGAATCAAACCCTCACTAAAAACCAATTTATTGCCTTTGAAAAACATCTCAAATACCTACTACAACCTCTACAAGCATTTGTTAAGATTTTTAGAGTGTAAGGTTGGATTTACCCTAGTGAATCTCAACCATGCTTGAGCAACAAGTGAGCACACCTAGATTGGGAGCACTCCTAGAGAGCTTAGGTGTCTAAGTTGACTAGAAGACAATATGAACAAAGTATGAAGCCCACAAGGATAAGATCTGACTGCCATTAAGAAAGGAAATAGTTCTCTTTGAGTAACCTCCCCATCAAAGTGGTATTAGAGCTTCCAAGATTTGGGAAGAAGCCAACATATGATAGACACTAAATCAGTAGGAGAGAATAGTTTAAGGATGGTGACCAATGTAAAGTTAGCAAAGAAGGTAGAAGACCAAGAATAAGAAAATAGGCTCCTCAGAGAAATATTATTACAATTGGAGAGTAAACTAGATGCAATTGAAGATAAAAGTGAGAAAGTGACAATCAAGGTCAATGAAGGGAAGGGAAAAGAAGTTGTAGAAGAGGATAAGACTCCTAAATTGAACCCTATTCTACCTAAAGAACCTTTCCTTAAAGAAATTAAATCCTTAGGAGGAAAATCTCTAGAAGGAGTGCCACTTTTTTGTGGAAAAATGGAGCCTGAGGTAGTCCTGGAATGGATAGACGGGTTGGAGAATCACTTTGAATGTGATGGAATCAGTGAGGCCCAAATGGTGAAGGTGGCCAAGTCTAAATTAAGAGGGGAAGCATTGACTTGGTGGAAATTTATCCAAGAAGAGAGGCAAAAATAGGGCAAGAACCCCATAGCTACGTGGAAGGGCATGTTAGGCAAGGTGAAAGAGGCATACATCCTTGAGGATTATGAGATCTAGTTGCACAAGAAGAGACAAAATTTGAGGCAAAGAGACTTGGATGTGAGCAGCTATACTGAGGAATTTCAAAAGTTGTACCTAAGATCCAAGGTGGTAGAGGATGAGAACATCAAGGTAGCCAGATACTTAAATGTCTTGAGATGGAATATTCAAGAGGAATTGAGCTTGTTATGCCCCAACACTGTGCTATCAATTGGCACTAAGAGTGGAAGAAAATAGAAAGAAGAAACAAGAACAAAGAAATAGAGGCAGAGATAGGGGAAGAGATGGGAAGGGTTGGAGAGGTAGTTTTGGTGGAAGAAGCATAGACCAAATATCCCAAGGGGAATCCAAGTTGGTTGAGAAAAGTGGGGATTCCAATAGCAAGAGCAGCTATAGAGGAAGGTCTAGTGGATCAGGAAGAGAGTCGTATTTTACCACCATGAAGTGATACAATTGCCATCAACTTGGACACCCGACCTATAGATGCTCTGAGAATTCTTCTTCATCCCAAGGAGGTGAGAGGAGAGTAAATTATGCTCAAGAGGATGCAACAAACATGAAAGCATCATAAGTAAGCTTGGATTCAGAGGTTGGAGAGAACCTCATGATAAGGAGAGTCTTGATTAAAGAACCGGTTAAGGAGGAGCCTAGCCAAAGGAGATCCTTGTTTAGAGTAAAATGTAAGATCATGGGAAAGGTATGTAGAGTGGTAGTGGATTCAGGATCCACAGACAACATAGTGTTAGAGGAAGTGGTGAGTAAGCTCAATTTGCCAGGAATACCACATAGTGATCCGTATATAGTTACATGGCTCAATAAGGGGCAACATGTTCTTGTAAATGAACAAACTTGGGTTGAGTTCACCATTGGAGGTTACAAAGACAAAATCTTATGTGATATCTTACCCATGGATGCTTGCCACCTACTCCTAGGTAGGTCATGGCAGTTTGATAGAAAGGTAATATATCATGGAGAGAGGAATGTTTATACCTTCCAAAAAGATGGAACCACCTACCAAATCTAGTCCATAGGAGACCAAGTAGAGGGAAGATCCAAAGGTCCTAATGTGTTTCTGGTTGGTGAGAAGGAGTTCATCAACACACTCAAAGAGGGATAAGGAGTGGGGTTTGCCATTGTTTAGAAGCCAAAAGAGGACAGCAAGGAGAAGAAGGTGAACATTCCTAAAGAAGTCCAGCAGGTTCTAGATCAGTTTGAGGACATCATTAGTGATGGACCACTAGCTACATTTCCTCCTCAACGTGCCATAAGTCATCAAATAGACTTTATACCCAGAGCTTCCTTACCCAATAAGGCAGCTTATAAAATGACACTGGATCAAAACAAAGAGATAGCCAAGAAAATACAAGAACTCCTAGATAATGGTCTAATCAGGAAGAGCATCAGCCCATGTGCAGTACCCACCATTTTGGCTCCAAAGAAGGGAGGTACTTGGAGACTTTGCACTGACTCTAGAGCCATAAACCAGATTACTGTCAGATATAGATTTCCCATCCCAAGAATTGAAGACTTGATGAATTGTTTGGGGGGTGCTAAATACTTCACTAAGATAGATCTTAAGAGTGGTCACCACCAAATCAGAATAAAGGAGGGTAATGAATGGAAGACAACCTTCAAGACTACAAAAGGACTTTATGAATGGCTTGTTATGTCATTTGGACTCACAAATTCCCCTAACTATATTGGTAAATTTGTTGTTGTTTACTTAGATGACATCTTAATTTTTAGAAAGTTTAAAGATGAGCATCCTAAGCATATAGAAATTGTCTTGAGTAAACTATATGATGAACAACTAACCATCAATTTGTAGAAATGTGAGTTTATGAAATAGGGATTGGTGTATCATGGGTTTGTAGTCTCAAGAGGTGATTTGAAGATGGATACCTCTAAGGTGGAAGCCATAATCAGTTGGCCTACACCTAGGACAACAAGTGAAGTGAGAAGTTTCCATGGCTTGGCTTAGTTTTATAGAAAGTTCATCAGAGGGTTCAGTGAAATATGTGCACCCATGCTTGAGACAATCAAGGGAGGTGTGAGAACTAAGTTTGTATGGACAAAGGAAGCACAAAGAGGCTTTGATCTCCTCAAGACAAAGGTGGCTACTCAACCAGTACTTATCCTACCAAGCTTTGACAAACTCTTCACAATATAATGTGATGCAAGCAACATAGCAGTTGGAGCAGTTTTGAGTCAAGACAATAGACCGGTTGCCTTCTTCAGTGAGAAACTCAATGATGCAAAGAAAATGTATTCCTCCTATGATTTGGAATTGTATGCACTTGTCCAATCACTTAGGAAATGGAGGCATTATTTTTTACCTAAGGAATTTGTGGTTTACACGGATAATCAAGCTCTTAGCTTTCTTAATTCACAAGAAAAGTTAAACCATATGTATATTAAGTGGGTAGAGTATTTGCAGTCATAGACCTTTACCATCAAACACAAGAAAGGACAATGTAACAAGGTAGCTGATGCATTGAGTAGGAGATTACTAACAGTGCAAGAAGTGCAGCTCAAAAGCATTGGAGTGGATAGCTTCAAGAATTTGTATGAGGAAGATGAAGATTTTGTTGCTGCCTACAAGGTTTGCCAAGGATTTGGAAACCATTTTCATACTGAATATGCAGATTACACATTGCGAGATGGCCTTTTATTCAAGGGAGGACAGCTATGTGTTCCTAAAGGGTCTATGAGGGTAAACTTGATGCAAGAGAAGCATAATGGATGCTTGAGTGGACATTTTGGTTTGAACAAGACTTTGGAACTTGTCCAAAGGTTCTAATTTTGGCCTAAAATGCAAAGAGATATTAGAAGATATGTGGAGAAATGTATGGTTTTCCAAAGAGCTAAAGGTACATCTTCTAATGCTGGTCTTTATCAGCCTTTACCTATTCTCAACCGGTCATGGGAGTGTGTAAGTATGGACTTTGTGATTGGTTTGCCAAAAACCAAATCAAGGTTTGATAGTATCTATGTTGTGGTAGATAGGTTTAGTAAGATGGCTCATTTTATTCCATGCAAGGTCACTCATGATGCCAGCCACATTGCTCACTTATTTCTCAAATAGGTCATTAGGATTCATGGTTTACCTATTAGCATTGTGTCAGATAGGGATGCAAAGTTTATTGGTCATTATTGGAAGACTTTGTGGCAAGGATTAGGTACTAATTTGTCTTTCAGCTCAGCCTATCATCCCCAAATGGATGGTCAAGCTGAGGTGGTTAATAGAACACATGGGAATCTACTTAGATGCCTAACAAAAGAGTATGGTCAAGCTTGGGATCAGATCATCTATCAAGAAGAATTTTCTTATAATGATAGTGTGAATAGGTCCACCGGTAAAAGCCCTTTTGAGGTGGTGTATGGCATTCATCCTAGAGTATTTTTGGAACTTAGAGATGTGGGAAAGATGGGAAAGCAAAGTGGACATGCCTTGGACATGGCCCAATCAATGTAAGAGGTTCATGAGTAGGCTAAGACAACCCTATTGGACACTAGTCAAAAGATCAAAGACAAGGTAGATGAGAATAGGAAAGATATCCAATTTGTTGTTGGTGATATGGTGATGGTTCATTTTAACAAAGACAAGACTTCAGAAAGGTGTCCCTAGTAAGCTTTAGATAAGGAGGATACGTCCTTGAAAAGTTTTGGCCAAGTATGGCAACAATGCATGTAAGGTAGACTTACACGGTGATATGGCTTTGTCACCCATTTTCAATATGGTAGATTTGGTGCAGTATAAGGGTACACTTCTAGTAGAAGATAGTAGAGTTTTAGAGGTCTCTCAAGCACTTTCAAGCCTTCCTTTACTAGCTGCACCCATTCCCCAAGCCTAGAAGGTGTTAAATTCTAGAATTTTGGAGAAAACAAGGCATACCACCTACGTGGAGCACTTGGTCAAGTGGAAGAACCTTCCAGCATTAGAGGCTACTTGGATACCTGAGGTAGACTTCTCTAAGCATATAATTCCATTTTCTTTGCTGCCTCAAGGAATCACTTGACTTCTTTTCTTTGGGGGAGTATGGTGCAGGAGCACCTAGTTTTGAGTCCAGTTTCTTCATTTTGGTGTGTTTGTTCATAGGTTGGTTTGGAATGGTGAATAAGAGTCTTCTCTTAGGTATTAATATGTTTTTTTAGTGCTTGGGTAGGTTGAATTTCCTTAGGACAATGCATTTGCTCAATTTTGGCTTGTAAGCCTAAAATGTCAAAATATTGCATTTTGATCGAAAATTCCTTGAATAACCTTGTTTGGAATTATTAAATGTCAATGTAATGGTTTTTAGTCATCTTAGATGGTTTGGAGGAGAGAATCAAGCATGTAAGGCAAAAATGCACTTTTTGGCAAAAGTTGTCAAAGTTGCTTGACACCTTTTTGCAACGTTGAGGAACTTTTTGCATTTTTGTGCAAAGGGTTGGTTAGGGAACCAATAGAGATTTATTTAGGACAAAAATGAAATATTAAATATTTGAGAATAAATTTAATGAGGTTGTTCAATGCCTGGAGTAGATTGGAATACATTTTGAGACCATTTTTGAAGTTTTACATTACAATTGTCAAGAATTAGAGCAACAGTCCGTACTTAATGGATTGATTGCATTGTTGTACCTTTCTTGTTGTTTTGTACATGTTATTATAGTGATAAGGAAGCAATTTGATTAGTTTATTTGCAAGTTTGAATTGAGTTTCCAATTTTGTAAGCTCTCGGTCTGAGTAAGGGTTTGAGAGGCCTAGACATGGTTCTAGCTTGAAGTCCTTTGAGTTCTTCTCAATAACACTTGGGCCTCGAGCCATGGAACATTTTTATAGTTTATATGTTTTTTATTTTCCTTTGGAGGTCATTGAAAGGCCAATGAGCATCATTTCCTAGGCGAGCTCAGTCATAGCCCGGTTAGGAAATGAATGAGATTATGCAGGCGTTTGCAGGAATAAGAAGGGTTGGAGTTGCAGAGTGTTTGTGATGAACAAGTGGTATGTGGAAGAACATATGTGTGAATTTGGAGGTATGTCAGATCAAGGAAGACACCTAATCCTTGGAAAAAGACCAAAACAAGCCCAAAATCACCTAAAACAAGTATTTCTCGGGTTCCATACCTGTACTGTCAGAATGAGTTTCTTAAATTAAGAAGTTGGAAAGTACTTCCAAAAGGGTGTCCTTATCAGAAAAGAGTCTATGTGGGTCTTTGGATAAATTGGGAGAAATTCGACAAAAACCGGTTAGGTAGGGCTAATTGGGGCTCTAGGGCTACTAGGCCTAGATAATAGGAAAAGGAAGGAGCGATGGGAAAAAGAATCAAACCCTCACTCAAAACCAATTGATTTCCTTTGAAAAACATCTCAAACACCTACTACAACCTCTACAAGAATTTTTGAAGAGTTTTAGAGTGTAACGTTGGATTTACCCTGGTGAATCTCAACCATGCTTGAGCAACAAGTGCACACACCTAGATTGGGAGCACTCCTAGAGAGCTTAGGTATCTAAATTAAATAGAAGATAATATTAACAAAGTATGAATCCCACAAGGATAACGTCTGACTACCCTTAAGCAAGGAAATATCTCTCTTTGAGTAACCTCCCCATCAATGACCTGAGTGTTGCTTGTGTAAAACAAAAAAGAGTTAACCTTTGTCCTATAAAAATCTGAAATGTCTTCAGTGATTTGTTACCCAATCATGTCATAAGACAATTTTCATAGTAGAAGACTTCACTCCCAAATAGAAAACAAAGAAAACATCGCATTCCTTCCTTGCTTCTCTAGTCGTTGAGACATCCTTGATTTTCTTAGGAGATATGATAGGCAAAAATCAACAACCCTAAGTAAGAATGCATGCTATCTGAAATGTATTCTTGTCAAGTAAAACATATTGTAAATAGATCTTTTGTTTAGTTCAAGTTAGTTCAATTCCTTGATGTCTAGCCTCTTGCTTTGTTGTGGTTACTATCGGTTGTTCTGATATTTGTTGTCTTACTACGTGTTTGGTCTGATGTCTAACACCTTCAAGGTGAAATGCCCCCAGCAAGGTCAGGATTTTGCCCCTTGCTATTGATACTACTTTGATATGGATATTTACACTGATCACCAAGCCATGGTGGGATATGATTCAAATAACTATTCAAATAATCAAGGACAGTGACTATGCTATGTATGTCTAGGATAACATTGTATGTATAAGTGTTTTGCAATGGCTATGGGCTTAGATTTGAAGGATCAAAAAATTGGATACAAGTACAGATAGATAGAGGAGCTTCTCTCTCACAAATAGCGCATATTGCTAGGTTTTCACCACTTATTTTTATTGCACTTTTTTATTTCTTTTTTATTGTTTGAAAGATGAAACATGTACTGCCATCAATTGATAAAGATAAAGCTAACTAGAAAAAAATCTAGGATTCATACTGATCTATGCCATTGTTTTGATTTGTTTGATGATTGATAAGAATGTCTAGTTTCAAATATTGAGTACCCAGTATAAGACGATCTTTCTGGTTTTGAGTACATCTATCCATGTATAAGACATGTTGATATTGATGTTGATAGATGGATTGATTAACAAGACTCGATGATTGATAGGAATGTCTAGTTTCAAAGAGTGAGTACCTCGTATAAGACCAACCTATCTAGTTTCGAGTGTACCTATCCCTGTATAAGACATGTTGATGTTGATAGATTTCAAGTGATGAATTGAATTATAAGACATGTGATTAGTTTGATTACAGACTTTGAGAGTTTTCTGATTGTTGATTTAATGGATGGGCCACGCGTTCATGCTTTGATTTTCAATTTTAATTTGATTTTGTTGATTTTTTTTATTTTAATTTTTTGGACATTTTGTGATTTAAAAATTTTTTGGATTAAAAGCAAGATGTATTTGTTTTGTCCCAATGTCTAGAAAGGCAAGTAATATTATGAATGGATGATTGAACTGTTGAGGTGGAAATGGATAGGAGAAAGATGAAGGTAGCTTGTTATGGAACATGAAGGGACACGTCAAGATATTTTTGACATCTTGTGTTGTCCTTAGTTTTGAACAAGATCAAGGATGGAAAAGGGGATATAGATGGAGATAGGATATGTATAGGAGAAACAAGATCATAGATACTGATAGATGATGGAAGAAATGAATAGTTAGGATAAATGGTATCGATTAGCATGAAGCATGATCGTAGATAGAACTAGATGAATTTAGATATGGTAATGCATATTGGAGGAAGGATAATAGGAGATGTGGTATGAAGAATAGAATGGATGAAACTTTGACCCCAAGCATAGAGTTATCCATTTGCAAAAAGATAATATGCAATATTGTCACAACATCTAGCACCACCTGAATAAGTGTTCTTGAACTTTTCAAAGATAAAGACCCAACCCACACTTAGAACCTCCGCAAAAATTCAACAAAACATATCTATCAACTAGGAAGTATACTCAAAAGGGAAGAAAAATCCCAAACTGGATCAAGGTATTTAGTTTTTGATTACCCATGTGTGTGCAAGTGAGTTCATTTCAGCTCATATGATCATTGTAATCTTCAAAATCCAATGCGAATAGCTATATGAGTTACCCTAAATTCAAAATCATCCTGGATAGAGCCTCACTACCAGCGAGCGTCCATAGATCTGACGAGGTTATCACTATAATCTCACAAATATTATTCTATTGCCAGCCAGGCATCCATAGCCTTGATGGAGTTATTTGCATGTTCCCATAGCCAAGCATTTTGATATTACATTTAATTGCATTTTTCATTCTTTTCTTGATATTTCTTTTCTTGATCATGCTTTTGATCTTTTGATATTGTCTTTTTTCTCTTTATTTTTATTGCATTGGCTTGTAAGTGATGAAACTTACATGGGTCTGATAATTACAATGTTTCTAAAGCAAGATTTTAGATTTTTCACTAGTCATGTCTTCAACTAAGAGATTACAATGATTTAGAGCAATTGATTAAGTGTATGAGATATAGTATTCAAAAGATGTCAGTACCAAGATACGATAAGTGGTTCTTTTCTGGATTGAGTGTGTATCCCAACCAAAAGAAAATGTTAAAGAGGAACAACCTCGAATTCTGAAGTGTTTCATGAATAGATATCTAGGAAAAGGACTAAACATGAGATTCGAGCATGGGAAAGTATGTGACAAAATGACACATGCCTATCTCACAAATGAAGGATTTATGCAAAGGATTGAATGAAAGGGATGGAAGGATAGAAAAGAGGTGTTGGATAATAGATAGAATGTTTGAATATTTGTGCAAGGATAGATGGAAATTTATTCAAGATGAGTGTTGGTACACAACTCAAGAAGTGATGGAGAAAAATGAATTTTAGGACATAAGGACCCAAAATAGATAAAGGAAATGATGGAAGAATAGTTTTGGAAAGATGTTTAGATAGATAGTTGAAAGAAGTTCAAAGATGGTGCCTTTGTTGATCTTTCTTATGGATTATTTGAGGTGATGGATTGGTGGATGGAGGGAGATAAGGACCCAAGATGGATGGAAGGGATGGAGAGTTTGAATTTGGAATGAAAGGACCTAAAATGGATTTGGAGGATGAAGAGTTTGACTTTGGAATGAAAGGACCTAAAAAGGATTTGGAGGATGAAGAGTTTGACTTTGGAATGAAAGGATTCCTTGATCTTTATCTTGACTTGGAGTAGGATCATTTGAGTTTGTGCTTTTCTTTGATTTTGAACTAGATTAGTGAAGGATATGGAAGGGATATCATGCTCTTGCGTAGGAGGTGGATGTTGAATGGGACTCTACTCTTGAGATAAAAGGAGATCATCATGGATGTAATAACAATCTTAGGGGATCATCATAATATTCTTGATAGGTGGGATCTTAATAAAAAATGGAATTACATTAGAGAGCCATGATATCTTGATCTTGATTTAGGTTAGGACTCATTTCCTTTGAATAAACTTCTTCTTTTTCAAGCGATAAGGGATGGTGACGTGAGTGATCAAAGTTTCAATTTGGATAGGTTGATGTTATTGACTTGATGGATACATCGTTTTGGATACTCAAGCTTATGAAGTCAAATCGAGGGTTTGTTTGATAGGCCCCTATGACAAAGCACGTCAAATGATATGGATAAAGTCTCATAATATGGACACTTGATTTGACTAACTTGAATACCTACCTAGGTATTGTTGTCATTGATATAGATGGATGATAAACTCTTGATCACTTGGTTTGATACTCCCCTAATCTTGTTGGATGAAAGTCTTTCCTAAAGATAGTTGAAAAGTTGATAACCACCCCCAAATGTGCCTTGTTGGATTAGAAAATTCCCTCCACTTATGGCATCCCCTTGTTTGAACTGATTTTTGAGTTGATTGATTGATGTTTTTGCAAGATGTTTTAATATTTGTGACAAGAATACATAGCCCACATGAAGACAATCGTCATCCTAATGCTAAATATTTAATGTATTGTCTTTTGAGGATGTGTTCAAATCCCTGATGTTTTCACTATTTTGGATCACAACAAATACACATCAGATAAACTCTTTATTCAAAGGTAATTGACAATATCATAGCCACTAGTCTCGATACTCTGTCGGCTCAAACAGCCTTATCACCCCCTAGAGGGCGCTCATTTTTTTTGCCTTTTTCTAGAAATTAACCCAAAGTCAATTGTTTCGCAATTGGTTAGTTATCTTGGGAGATATATGGTGAGTAATCTTGATTCTTCCCCACCCTTGCACCATCATATTGCTAATGTCTAGCAACTGACTCGACTCAAAGTCTCTTTCACTATGGCTTTTAGTAAGGGCTTATGTTTGAAGATACCCTTTGAATTTACGTAAGCGCGATTGAGGCCTACAACCCAAAAAATTACCAAAGAAGATACAGTCACGCAAGCATGATTGAGACCTCAAGGCCCTACAAAGTGCTCGATATGAGATAACTCAAATAGGCTACGTCCCCTGAGACTTTCATCTCAAAAGGTGGTTTGATTATAGTGAGTTAGAATACTTGGCTTTAACCATACTCACTCAAGGCATTTGGGAAGACATGTCCTCTAAAGGTTGTAAAATGCTTGAAGTAAAATAAAGCAATGAAAAAAAGAGTGGGTTTGGCTTTTTGATCACCCAATTAAGGGGAGAGCATATGCCTACCACTTAAGACAAAGCACTCAAAAGTTTGTTTTATCCTTCAACTCAATTATTTGCTAACCTCTAATTGGAGATGTTGCTCCAAACAAGCACAATGTGGATTGTTATTTTTAACCCTGCAAGTAAATGTTGATTGTGAATTTTAACATTTGCAAGAAATTAGAAAGTTTGTCTTGTTCTTTTTAGAACCCAAATTGAAATGTGAACTTAAACTTGCAAAAGAAACATTTGAAGTTTGTTGTAAATTTTATCCTTGCAAGTGTGGATCTTTTTAATTTCCCAAATGAAAAGATGTGGTCCTTTTTAGAGCACCAATTGGAGATTGTGAGGTTCTTTTTACCTTGAAAAGAAATTGAGTTCAATTTTAACCAACTTTAGGAAAAAAAGTTAGAAAAACTAAAATTAAATCTTAATTTAACTCCTTCAAACCTGCATTAAATTGTTAAATCCAGCAAGAAGAAAAAAGTTAGTGAAATATCAAATCTCTTGGTGGGCTTGTACAAGCCTAATTTCAAATCTCAGTTACAATTTTTTTTTCACTCCTGATCCTAAAATGCCTTGAAATTTGACTAGTATGAAATTGGGAAGATCCGAAACCCCTCTCAAACATCCTAATAGTATATATGGAATATAACTTAAAGTATCTATTTTCTCTTTCTTATACTTAAATGTTATATTCCATATATATTGTCCTTCCACAAGCCTAATTTCAAACTCGGGTTACAATTTTCTGCCTCTCTCTCAGATGTGCAAAAATAGAGATCATATGAACCATTTCATGTGCGCAAAAATACATGTCAAATGCGCTAAAATAACAGTTAAATGCGCAACATAAATACTCATATGCATGAAAACATATATCAAAATGCGCGAAAACATATATCAAATGCACTAAAATAACCGTCAAATGCACGATAGAAACAGTCAGATGCGTGAAAAGAGTAGTCAGATATGCGAAAAGAATAGTCAGATGTGCAAGACTGTGGTGAATTTTTTCTGGGCATGAACCTACGGAAAAATATTAGAAATTTTGAATTTCCAAGGATCCAGCCCCACAATGGGTGCCAAAGATGTGTACTGGAAATGTGGGATCAACCTGCACTGCAAGGAAAATAACTTAAACACACACATGGAACATTGAATTAGAAGTTAGAAATTAATAAAAACTAGTGAATCTAAATTCTTTAAAATCATTTCATGCTCCTCTATCTCTAAAGATCCTCAAGATTCAAGGTGGCCCTCACTTGGAAGAGCACTTGATCTCTTGGATGACAATCTAGAGAATGAAATTTAAATGATTCTAGGATCAAAATGGATGCAACTAAGATCCTAATGAATTATAAGATGATGGATGAGAGCTAGGATGCAAGATGCAAGACTAAATTCTCAAGATGATGAAGATAATGATACTAGATTGATTCCAAATTAAAGATTAAATGATACGAGATGAGTTAATTAAGCTATGAAAAGATATGAATTTATACTAGATGATGTCGTAAAACATGATGCAAATGCTATAATTCTAATGCGAATGCTAATACTTGAAGATGACTTAAATGAGCTTCTTAACTTGCAAAATGACTATAATTTAGATGCACAAAGAGATTGGATTCTTTTGAAGAAGGAATGGGCTCTATTTATAGGGAAAATAGAGAAATGGATGGTTGAGAATTAAAAATCTCAACAAGGGCTAGGATTGAAAGTTTTCAATCCATCTGAGGGATTCAATCCAATCCCAAGTTGACAAATGTCACCTTGAGAGGGCTTGAGAGGAGATGTAAGAGGTATTAGATGTTTGAGGAGACATGGTGGTTACCTTAGGAGGTAAGGTTATGGTTGGGTTAGTGGAAAACCAATGGATAAAGCCTCTACCCAAGGGGTAAACTCTTGTGTAAGGGTTAATAGGATAACTAGGGTCAAAGCCATGAGTGCTTGATGAGACCCTTGGGTTATATGAGGGTTAAGTTAGAGAGAAAGTATCTAACCATGAGGGGAGGTTGAATTAACCATTAATGGTTAATAGGACCTTGGAGGACAAATTTGTAAGAGTCCTTCCAAATTTGGGGAGCTCAACAAGTTAACTTGTTGAAGAAATGAAGCCTTTAATGCATTTAGAAGACTTTATGCCAAACTTGAGAAGTGACCTCCTCAAATTTAGGGAAAGGACATGATTAGGATAGGATTATGAGGTTTCTAGAAGGATAATTAGGAGGCAAGTGGGAGACGTAGGATTTTACAAGTGGGTAAGGGAAAATAGGATTTAATTGAAATAAAGTTGATTTATTTCAATTGTTGGTTGCAACTTGCATTTGATAGATTTAAATAAATATGGATTTATTTAAATGTTAATTTTGAATTTTTGCAAGTGGGGGGATTTATAAATAAATTTTGATTTATTTATTTGCAAATAGGGTTTTAATTAAATGTGGGTTTAATTGAAAGGGGAAAGGGGATAAATGGAGATTTAATTAAATGTGAATTTAATTAAAATGGCTAGAAGGGGGGATTTAATTAAATGGCTTAGATAGAAGAAGGGAAATATTAACCAAATCTTTAATTTGATTAATAGGCTAATTACAAGAATAGGGATATTAATTAAATCTTAATTTATTTACTTGGAAGAATTAGGGATAATTAAATGAATAAAATTCACTTAATTTGTTGTGCAACTTTTAGGTGTCTACAGGTAGTATGCAACTGCAACAAATGTCTACCAACATGATCAAATTACATCTGATCGACCTGAGTGGCAATGTGCACAATGTTGGAAAAAACATTTTGTCTTGCATCATTGGCTATTGCATTTGTTGTCGATGCTAATTCCAAGCATTTTGGCAGAACTAAAAGGTTTGGACCCACTAATACCCATTTATTAATAGGCATTGATGCATCAAGTGATCTATACTTATCACCAAGCCTCCCTCTCCCTACCTAGCATGTGATGGAATATCCATGTAATCTACATCTAATTGCATGTGAAACTCTGCAAATAATTATTTGCAGAATTAAAGTGGCAACTTATCCTTTTCTAGTCACCTATGATGAGTTGCCAACCATCTAGGATAGATGAATGGGGCCACAAATGGATCAGTGCATCTGATGGCCAAATAAGCCATGACCTTACGGTCTCTCCCTATATAAAAGGGGAACATGGGGTGCACCTATGTCATAGATACATCCTTTGAGATGGTTTTCCATCTCACTATGTGAACCACACTACAAGAGAGAGAGAGAGAGAGAGAGAGAGAGAGAGAGAGAGAGTCAATGGATATACCATCATATAGATTATATGATAAAACAGTGTCAATCATATTCATCAACACATCTCTAATGCTAAGTGCACTATCTCTATTTGGTTGGATAGGGGTGGTCTATAATGTGTTGGC
Source organism: Cryptomeria japonica (assembly GCF_030272615.1). NCBI lineage: Eukaryota > Viridiplantae > Streptophyta > Pinopsida > Cupressales > Cupressaceae > Cryptomeria > Cryptomeria japonica. The sequence continues at coordinate 376,522,917 of NC_081411.1, read as the reverse complement.
CATTTGGAGGAATTGGTTATGTGTTGCATTGATGTTTTTTCATTGATGTCAACACTAGCTATTTGGATGCTTTATCGGCACCCTTCTAGTCTCGGTAGGTTGAGTCGTTTCTAGTTGGTTTGGATCCAGCATGATCCGGTATTCTCTAGTATGGTTTGGTTATAGAATTGGATTATTCATGATACTCATGTTCATATTTAGTTAGTTAGTTTTCTTCTGGTGATTGGATGCTATCCTTCTTGCTTGGAAGCTTGGCTTATGGTTCCAGTGAGAGTTTCACTGGAAGAACTTTGATGAATTCCATAAGTGGTGTTGGTGTAGCTTCTGGTGGAGATTCAGGATGTTGATGGTGATCATGTTCAAGAATTGGCAGATGGAGATCATTTCTTTAGCATGTGGACCTATATTGGGTCCCGATTGATCTAGGTTATGGACCAGCTTAATGTAACGTAAGGATTGGACCTCTCAATGTGTTTTCGGGATGTCTTATATGTTGGATATTGTTTGTTTGGTCTAAGGCTAACATGTTTTGTAATTATGTAATTGGTTTATTGTCTGGTGGCTGACCTAATTGTTTATGGTTGAGGGTTTGTATATTTATGATGTAAGATCTCATTGTAGATCATCATAGGCATATGGTCAGGGAATAAGATATAGATATATAATGTGTGAATAATGTAATATCATTTAGGCAGAGGATTTGATCGATCATTGGAGATCAAATTGGTTTATGTAAGAGGATTTAGTCCTTCTGTATTGAGCTTAACTAGAATTGTACTCAGGCATAGGAGATGTTATCTTTCTAGTTCATTCATTCTTCTGGATTGTAGTCTAGATTTCTATGTAGTCAGTGAGACTCCTCTTGTGATGAGCAGTGTACTTTAGACTATTGTCCTTCCTGCAAGTGCAGGCCTCTCAATTATAATTCACATACTTTCTATAGAACTATTATCTGACTGTGGGTAGGCTTTTCACTGTCGTTTTTCTCTTTACCAGGTTTTCCATGTAAACATCTTGGTGTCATTTGGATGGTATTTATTCTCTAATTATTGTTTATGCTTAATTGGTTTAACTTCTATTCTAGTATTTGGTTTAAGCATTCTGGTATTAATGTTTTGGGTTCCGGTATTAATGTTTTAATTGCTAAATATTCTAGTAATCTGTCACAACTGATTCACCCCACCTCTCAGTTGTCTTCCAGTTATTTGAATTGTCTAATAATTAGTATCAAAGCTTTGGTCCTCTCTACAGAAAGCTTAACCACTTGAGGAAGATCCTATGGCGACTAATAGTTCAAGTTCATCCAGTTCATTTGGAGCTATCTTTCAGAGAGATACTCCTAGGCTTGATGAAACATATTACACAGTATGGAAGATTCAGATGGAGACTCATCTGAGATGTCTTGGCAAGAAGATTTGGGAGATCACATAGAACGGTGTTACACCTCATAATCCAGCATCTATAAATCCTTCTCTAGAAAAATTGGATAAGGAGCTTGAGAATGATTGTAGAGAAAGAGAATCCCTCTTGTGTGCACTTTCTAATCAGCAAATAATGGGATTAACTGACAAATCATCTGGAAAGGCTATATGGGATAAGTTGGAGACTCTTAATGAAGGTGACCCTACAGTGAAGATTGCTAAACTTGATGGTTACTGGGTGAGATATGAAAATCTGAATATGGAAGAAGATGAAAGGATTACTGCATTCATACAAAGGGTAAATGAGATTGTTATGGGAAATCAATGTTGTGGTGGAACTCTGAGTGAAGATGAAATTGTTTCTAAAGTTCTGAGAGCCCTATGTTGGCATTTGTGATGAGTATGTTGACATGATGATATTATATGTCATTGATGTCAATATGTTGGAGAAGTGAACTGGCAATATGCTGAAATGTGAACGGGTACAATATGGTGAACCGATATATGTGCAAAGCGGTGAACAAGTATATTGAAGCTAAACAATTGGCGAAGTGAACCGGTATAGTGGTATAAACCAGTATATTGAGAAATAGGTAAGTGGTATGCTTGTCCAAGAGAACCGGTATGATGAAATGTGAACTGGCATATGGAATTTTCTCTATGAAGACTAACATGTTATGACTACCGGTTGGTAGTCTTAGCTTAAGGGTTTTCGGTTGAAGTTCTCCAAGCCTGTGTGACTCAACCGATTACATTGTGTGATGAGTTAGCATTGTAATGAAGATCTGATCATGTTGCCATGTCAGCTTGAGTGCGTGAAGGATCTTGCATGAAGGAGATTGATCCTTTCTACCTTGGGAATGTGAAAAGTCCCTGTAAATGGTGGAGAACACGTGATGGGTTACAAGCAGGCATGAAAATGGTGAAAAATGAATGATGGAGAATGTCTTGAGATATGTTCAATACTTTTGTATTCAAATGCAAAGTGTTCAATGGCTTGGATTGAACCACCTGAACTGCTTAACCTAAATGTTTAGGGTTTAGGGTTTATGCTACCGACCTATCTGTTTCCTATAAGGTCAATGTTGTGTTTCTTTCTGAGGTTGTTGGCAAATGGTGTGTGCGTATCTAGGTGAAAAGATATGTGATTCTTGCCAGACCAGATGAGATAAGAGGATTGATTCTTGCATTGTGTGTGTGCAGAAGGAAGGAACTTAAGTGGATCTGCATTAGGCATTGAGTGCTATTATCAGATCATTATAATACCTGTTGATCTTTAACCACTTCAATAGTTGGAAAATCCCTTAACTGGGTAGCTTTAATTAACTTGTTGTAAATCCTTTAACAGGGTGACTCAAACTAATTGAGTTCTTGAAATCCTCTAACAAGGTAACCTTTAACAGGGTTTAATCCTTAACTGGGTATTTAGCCATCCCTTAGCCAAGTGATCCCTAACAGGATCGGTTCCTAGCAGAACCTGTTGTAATAGTCTTTAACCGGACTAGGCTCCTAACAGAGCGGACTTCTAAAGAGTTCAAAAGCATCTTGTGGGTATTCATCCCCACCGTGGTTTTTCCCAGTTGGTTTTCCATGTGAAAAATCAGTGTGTCATGTGTAGTATTTTTCATATGATGATTTATGTGATTTGTGTTTGAAGGTAAATCATGCTGAGCTAGCTGTTATTATATTTCTGATGATAGATTACCTATTCAAGCATAAGGGTGAAATGGAAGTGTAGTATTAAGTTGAGTGGAAAACTAAGTGATTAATCGGTTAACGCTTGTCACAGTCATTTCTAGCCTTACTGGTTACATTTTGTTTCAGACCGGCTTTACTGTCTATCAGACATTTGCAGTGTTTGCAGTCAAACCGGTTCGGGAATTTTTTTTTTGACTATACTGATTCACCCCCCCCCCCTCTCAGTACCGGTTTGGTACTTATTGTTCATCATTGAGTTATCAATTGGTATCAGAGCAACCTCCAGGTTCTCTATGTTGTAAGCTTAACAACTTGAGGGAAAGATCCTATTGTAATGATGAAGAGAGAAGGTCCAAAGTTCAACAGATATAACTTCAAAATTTGGAAGGACAGAATGAAGATCTACATCAGAAGCATGGGTGCTCAACACTAGAGCTATGTTGAGAATGTTTTTGTTATTCCTACCGGTACTCTCACTGATGATCAAAAGAGAGAAATATAGGAAATGCACAAGTCATGGAAGCCCTAATCAGCAGCTTATCTGACATTGAGTTTATTGATGTCCAGGATAAAGATAATCCCAAAGAAGTATGGGACACACTTGAGAATATCTATGGCGGTGATGAGCATGTAAAACAAGCTAAGGAAGAAAGCCTTAGAGGGAAGTTTGAAGACATGTAGATGGTTGAAGGTGAGACCATTCAATAGTATGGAATAAGAATCAAAACTATTGTTGGAGATATCAAGAGTGCAAGTAGTAAAATGGAAGATTCCACTGTGGTAAGCAAAGTTTTGAGATCCTTATTACTGGTCTATGCAATTAGAGTTGTTACTATTCAAGAGTTGAGATCAATAGACAAGACTAAGGTATCCCTAGACTCCATAATTGCAAAGTTGATAGCCTATGAGCTAAATATTTTTGATGGCAGTGTTCAAAAGACTGAATCAGCTTTTGAAGCTTCTGTTGTACCATCTAGAAAAGGAAAAGAAGTGTGCACAAGTGGTGAACCAAGACAGAGCAGAGAAATGGATGATGAGGAGATCCTGATGGAATTTGAAGCTCTTCTTTCCAGGAAACTTCCTAAAGGAACCAGTAAATATAGAGGTAAGATTCCTTTGAAATGCTTTTCTTGTAATTAGATAGGACATATTGCTATAAATTATCCTAATAGTGACAATAAGGACAAACCAGAGAGGTTCAAGAAATTCAAAGGAGGAAACTGGAGAAACTATTTTGTTGCAGTTGATGAAGGTGTCACAGATGAGGAATCAAAAGATGAAGAGAATGAAGATATTGTGTTTGTTACAGTAAAGGAAGATGTGTCAGACAAGAAGGCTCTTGTCTCCCACTTTGATAATTCCAATGAGTGGATTATTGATAGTGGCTATTCTCACCATATGACTGGTGACCAGAGCAAGTTTTTATCTTTGGAAGAATATGATGGTGGTGTGGTTTGTTTTGGTAATTATGCACCATGTATGGTTAAAGGAAGAGGGTCCATCTCTCTGAATGGAAAGAGTAGTGATGACAATGTGTATTGGGTGGAAGGTCTCAGACACAATCTATTGAGTGTTGCCCAGCTGAATGACAGTGGACTCACTCTAGAATTCAAAAATGGAGCGTGCAAAATAAAAGGAAAGAATGGTGAATTGATGGCCACCGGTATGCAGACCAAAGGTAACCTATTTCAATTGAATGCAAATATAAGTACATGTCTTATGGCTAAATTTGATGATAGTTGGATATGGCATAGGAGACTCTGCCATGTAAACTTTGATAACATTGTGATTGCCAATAAGACCAAGGCAGTCAGAGGATTGCCGGTGCTGAGCAAACTGGAAAATCCTTTGTGTAGAGAATGTCAACTGGGGAAAATGTCTTCCTTAACTTTTAAAGGTAAATCTTTCACAACAGACAATTTACTTGATCTTGTGCATACTGATTTGTGTGGTCCTATGAAAACTAGGAGTGTGCAAGGAGATAGGTATTTTATGATTCTTACAGATGATTGCTCAAGAATGATGTGGGTCACATTCTTGAAGGACAAGTTTGAAGCCTTTGGAAAGTTCAAAGCTTTCAGAGTATTGGTAGAAAAGGAAAGTGTTAGAAGAATCAAATTCCTTAGAACTGATCAAGGAGGGGAATTCACTTCCGGTGAATTCAACAAATATTGTGAAGAGAATGGCATCAAGAGGCAACCATCTGCCCCCCGAACTCCACAGCAGAATGGCTTAGTAGAGAGAAACAACCGGACTATGGTTGAAGCAGCTAGAACCATGTTGATCCAAGGAAAAGTTGCACACACCTTTTGGAGAGAAGCGGTGAGCACTGTAGTATACACAATGAACCGGGTACTCATCAAGAAAGGAAAGGATAAGACTACTTATGAGTACTGGACTTGTAAGACACCAGTGGTAAGCTACTTTAGAATGTTTGGTAGCAAATGTTATATCAAGAGGAGTGAACCTCAGAGCAAGTTTGATGCAAAATGTGATAAAAGAATATTCCTAGGATATTCCACCAAGAGCAAATCTCTCAAATGTTTCAACAATAGGACTCAGAGAATTGTTGAAAGCATCAATGTTAGACTTGATGAAAACTCTGGAAAACCTGAGGAAACTAACAGTAAGCAAGTAAGAGATGAACTGGTAGTAACCTTCTGGGAACCAATTGCTAATCAACCAAGTACCAGTAACAGTGTTCCCACATCGATAGATGTTGATGTTGATGAAGATGAGGATGAAGAAGAAAAGCAGGAGGAATCAGTCAAGAGCATTCCTCAATATGTCAAACTGAATCATGATCAAAAGCAAATCATAGGAGATAAGGATACAAGAATCCTTACAAGAAGAAAGGTCAGAGAAAATTCTTGTATGATCTTTGAATTTGAGCCTAAATCATTCAAAGAGGCACATAAAGATGAATATCCCTCAATCAAGGCAATGGAGGAGGAACTTGACCAGATAGAGAAGAATGGTACATGGTCTCTGGTACCCAGACCAGAGCATAAAAATGTCATTGGTACCAAATGGGTTTTCAAAAACAAGCTAAATGAGGATGGCACAATGGTAAGGAACAAAGCCAGACTAGTATGTAAAGGATATGCTCAAGAAGAAGGAGAAGACTATGGAGAAACCTTTTCTCCAGTAGCCAGATTGGAAGGAATTCGTATGTTTCTTGCATATGTAGCTTTTAAAGGGTTCAAGGTATACCAAATGGATGTTAAATTTGTATTCCTAAATGGAATACTTTAAGAGGAGGTGTATATAGAGCAACCAGATGGGTTTGCCCTATCAGAAGACAGTGACATGGTGTGTAGGCTACATAAAGCCTTGTATGGACTGAAGCAGGCACCTAGAGCATGGTATGAATGCTTTCACCCCCATCTTGTGAAGATTGGATTTGAAAGAACAAGTGAAGATAACAATATCTACTTGAAATTAGAAGGAGATCATATTCTGATATGTGAAGTATTTGTTGATGACATCATCTTTGAAGGAGATGACAAGATGAGTCATGAATTTGCTGATGAGATGAAAAAGGAATTTGAAATGTCACTCATAGGGGAGATTAATTTCTTCATTGGACTATAAATTCAACAAATGAAAGATGGAATCTTTATTACTCAATCCAAGTATGTCAAAGAGGTGTTGAAGACCTTTGGCATGGAAGATAGTAAACCGGTTGGTACACCAATGGTGACCGGTTGTAATCTATCAAAAGAAGATGACTCAGCGGTGGTAAATAAGAAGGATTACCGATCAATGATTGGTAAGTTGCATTATGTAGTGCATAGCAGACCAAACATTGCACATGCAGTGGGAATTACTGCTCGGTTTTAGCAAAGCCGTAGAGAATCCCACTTGGTAGCAGTCAAGTGGATTCTTAGATATCTGAAGGGAACTATTGACTATGAGTTATGGTATCCATACAATAATGATTTCAACCTAAAAGTGTTCACAGATGCTGATTGGGTTGGTAATGTCGATGACCGGAAGAGCACAATCGGTGGTGCATTGTTCCTTGGTGGTAGACTAGTCTCATGGATGAGCAAAAAGCAGAGTTGTATCTCTCAGTCTATAGCAGAAGTGGAGTATGTTGCAACTTTTATGAACTACACCCAGACTATTTGGATGAAGCATGTATTGAATGGCTTCAAATTTCCTATATCTGAACAGGTAAGCATATTTTGTGACAATACAAGTGCAATTAACATTTCCAAGAATCTAATTTTGCATGCTAGAACCAAGCAGTTTGAGCTCAAGTATCATATCTTGAGGGGAAAGGTTCAGAACAAGGAGGCTGTACCGGAACATGTTAGCAGATATATTCACCAAGCCTCTACCAAAGGCTTCATTTACCTATTTAAGAGGTGAATTAGGGGTGCTACCCCTTTAAGAGGTGAACTGAAAGTATGTACTCCACATCAATCAGGTATTGCAGTGTCCAATTTTTTCTAGATTGATGTGTTGAAGGATTCTAGTCCTCAGGGGGAGCAGCATAGTGGAACAAGAAAGCTTGTGCCTCCACTTTGGCATTGTTGTCAAAGGGGGAGAAGATTTGAAGTGGAGAAGATATCCGCAACAATGGGGAGAATATGTGATGCAGAAAGAGAGATCTTTGTATATTGCCATCAATGCCAAAGGGGGAGATTGTTGGCATTTGTGCTGAGTATGTTGACATGATGATATTATGTTGTCATTGATGTCAATATATTGGAGAAGTAAACCGGCAATATGTTGAAATGTGAACCAGTACAATGTGGTGAACTGGTATATGTACAAAGTAGTGAACAACTATATTGAAGCTAAACAATTGGCGAAGTGAACCAGTATAGTGTTATAAACCAGTATATTGAGCAATAGGTGAAGTGGTATGTTTGTCCAAGACAACTCATATGATGAAATGTGAGCCAGGATATGGAATGTTCTCTATCAAGACTAACATGTTATGACTACTAGTTGGTAGTCTTAGCTTAAGGGTTTCCGGTTGAAGTGCTCCAAGCCTGTGTGACTCAACCGATGACATTGTGTGATGAGTTAGCATTGTAATGAAGATCCAATTGTGTTGCCACGTTAGCTTCAGCATGTGAAGGATCTTGCATGAATTGATCCTATCTACCTTGGGAATGTGCAAAGTCCCTGTAAATGGTGGAGAACGCGTGATGGGTTACAAGCCGCCATGAAAACGGTGAAGAATGAACGATGGAGAATGTCTTGAGATATGTTCAAGACTTTTGTATTCAAATGCAAAGTGTTCAATGGGCAGGATTGAACCACCTGAACTACTTAACCTAAATGTTTAGGGTTTAGGGTTTATGCTACCGACCTATCTGTTTCCTATAAGGTCGATGTTGTGTTTCTTTTTGAGGTTGTTGGTAAATGGTGTGTGTGTATCTAGGAGAAAAGATATGTGATTCTTGCTAGACCAGATGAGATAAGAGGATTGATTCCTACATTGTGTGTGTGCAGAAGGAAGGAACTTAAGCTAATCTGCATTAGGCATTGAGTGCTATTATCATATCATTATAATACCTTTTGATCTTTAACCACTTCAACAATTGGAAAATCCCTTAACCGGGTAGCTTTAATCAGCGTGTTGTAAATCCTTTAATAGGGTGACTCAAACTAATTGAGTTCTTGAAATCCTCTAACAAGGTAACCTTTAACAGGGTTTAATCCTTAACCGGGTATTTAGCCATCCCTTAACCGAGTGATCCCTAACAGGATCGGTTTCTAGCAGAACCTGTTGTAATCATCTTTAACCGGACTAGGCTCCTAACAAAGCGGACTTCTAAAGAGTTCAAAAGCAGCTTGTGGGTATTCATCCCCACCGTGGTTTTTCCCAGTTGGGTTTCCATGTGAAAAATCAATGTGTCATGTGTAGTATTTTTCATGTGATGATTTATGTGATTTGTGTCTGAAGGTAAATCATGCTGAGCTAGCTATTATTATATTTCTAATGATAGATTACCTATTCAAGCATAAGGGTGAAATGGAAGTGTAGTATTAAGTTGAGTGGAAAACTAAGTGATTAATCGGTTAACGCTTGTCACGGTCATTCCTAGCCTTATCGGTTACATTTTGTTTCAGACCAGCTTTACTGTCTGTCAGACATTTGCAATGTTTGTAGTCAAACTGGTTTAGGAAAAAAATTTGTGACTGTACTGATTCACCCCCCTCCCCCTTTCAGTACTGTTTTGGTACTTATTGTTCATCATTAAGTTATCACCCTACCACCAACTTACAAGATGAAGGCTACTGCTATTAATGAGTTGAGAACAATGGCTAATACATTTGTCAATAGAGAAACTGTTGGTATTTTGGTATGGTTTTGTCATTGATGTCAACACCTACTAAAACAGTAGCACTTTGGAGATCCAACAACATTCACCAACAAGCAAGTAACTATTGCACAGTTACTACTATATGGTACACCGGCAGGATATAATGATCACCGGCACTTGGAAAGATGTGGAAAACACTTGGTAATATCGAAGACATCATGTGGACATCTTGTCTTAATGAATTAATCATTGGTTTATTCATATTTGCATATTTGCTTTTACTGGCAAATAGGTCCAGGGTTATCCAGGGTTACACCAGCAAGTTTATCTTTTCCAGATCAGCACGACATACTATGAAGATGATTAATTATTGTTGTAAATGCATTAAGCCGACATGTTCAATCGATTATTGCGTCGGATATTATATTGTTTGTAAAATGTTTTTATTGTAATATCTTGTAGAGCCGACCTACTAAAATTGGTCTTAGGTTATGGTATAAATGTAAGATCTTATTTGTAAGATCAAGAGTGGAATGCGAAAAAGAATTGTGTGAAGGTATATGCGAGATTAAGCAGAGCAATACACACAGACATCATTTGAAGGTGAAGATAGGTTTTTGTGAAAACATATCAGCATTACACTGGTACTGAATCCAGCATATGAAGATGCTATTTTGAGCAGTACATTCTTATTGGATTTAACCATTCAATTGTAGTTAGTGTGACTCCCATTTTGTGATTGAGCAGTGAACTCTAGGCGCTTGGCCTTTCTACATGTGCAGATCCCATTTATGTACAGTTACTATCTGCAATAGTATCATCTGATTGTGGGTAAGGTTTCCCACCATGGTTTTTCCCCTTACAGGGTTTCCACGTACAAATATTGGTGTTATGTGTTGTGGATGACTTTGTGTTTATGTTTCATGCACTAATCTTTATTGGTATAGCAATTAACTATTAAAACTGTCTACCATCATACTTAACTGGTTTACCGGTATTAATCATTAAGTTGGTTAAACTATTTTTGGTTTGAATTTGTTTGACAACTGATTCACCCCCCCCCCCCTCCCCCCGTCTCAGTTGTCCCCGGGACCTAACAATTGGTATCAGAGCTTAGTCCTCTTTTGCAGAAGTTTAACAACTTGAGGAGATCCAATGTCTACTAACTATTTCAGGAAGGACAGTCCTAAACTTGATGGAACCAACTATGGCATATGGAAGATTAGAATGGAGACACATCTGAATTGCATTGGAAAGTGTTGGTATTTTGGTATGGTTTTGTCATTGATGTCAACACCTACTAAATTCACCTACCTTGGAGATCTAGCAACATTCACCGGCAATCAGTAAACTGTTCAAAACAGTCACCGGTATATGGTTAACCGGCAGGATATAATGTTCACCAGTACCTGCATTGACATGGAAGACACCTGGTAATGTCAAAGACATCATGTGGACACTTTTCTTTGAAGTAATAATCATTGGTATATTCTCATTTGTATATTTGCTTTTACCAGCAAATAGGTCCAGGTTATCTAGGGTTACACTGGCAGGTTTATCTTTTCCAGATCAGCATGGCATGCTATGGAGATGATTTATTATTGTTGTAAATGCATTAAGCCGACATGTTCAATCGGTTATTGCATCGGATATTGTATTATTTGTAAAATGTTTTATTGTAATATCTTGTAGAGCTGACCTACTAAAATTGGTCTTAGGGTATGGTATAAATGTAAGATCTTATTTGTAAGATCACGTGTGGAATGCGAAAAATATTTAAGGAAGGGTATATGCGAGATCAAGCAGAGATATACACGAAGACATCATTTGAAGGTGAAGTTAGGTTTTTGTAAAAGCATATCAGCATTACACTGGTACTGAATCCAGCATATGAAGATGTTATTTTGTGCAGTACATTCTCATTGGATTTAACCATCCAACTGTAGTTAGTGTGACTCCCATTTGTGTTTGAGCAGTGAGCTCTAGGTTGTTGGCCTTTCTGCATGTGCAGACCCCTCTTTGTACACTTACTATCTGCAGTAGTATCATCTGATTGTGGGTAAGGTTTCCCACCATGGTTTTTCCCCTTATAGGGTTTCCACATACAAATATTTGTGTCATGTGTTGTGGATGACTTTTTGCTTATGTTTCATGCATTAATTCTTACCGGTATAGCATTTTCTGTTAACACTGTTTACTAGCATACTTAACTGTCTTACCAGTATTAAGCATTAAGTTGGTTAATAAGATTTTGGTTTGAATTTATTAGACAATTGATTCACCCCCCCCTCTCAGTTGTCTCTGGGACCTACAGAAAGGACATCTGGGATGTTACAAAGAATGGTTATACTGCTGTTGTACTAGGTCAGCCTAGTCCAGCTAACTTGACTAAAGATGAAGAAAATGATTGCAAAGAAAGAGAAGCACTTCTGAGTGCATTATTAGATCAACAAATCATGGGACTATCAGATAGGTCTACTGCTAAAGCTATTTGGGATCATTTGGAAACACTGAATGAAGGAGATTCCATAGTCAAAATTACAAAACTTGAAAGCTTCCGGGTCAAGTATGAACATCTAAAAATGGAAGAAGATGAAAGGATTTCTACTTTTATGGAAAGAGTAAATGAAATTCTTTTGGGTATTAAATGTTGTGGAGGAACCTTAAGTGAGGATGAAATTGTTTCAAAAAATTTAAGAGGATTGCCACCGGCATATAAAATGAAGGTTACTGCTATAAATGAGTTAAGAACAATGCCTAATACATCAGTAACTAGGGATACATTGATTGGGAAACTTTCAGCTTTTGAAATTGAAGAATTTGGTCCTGTTGCTACTATTAAGACAGATTTGGCCTTTAAAGCATCAACATCATCTACCCCATCATTTGACAAATTTGATTGGAAAGCCTTTTGTGCAAAATAACTTGAAGAAAGCAGGAAAGAAAATGAAGAACTATTGCAAGGAAAATGTCTGAAGGTCCAGTTGGAAGTAAGTATGAAGGTAAAGCACCCTTTAATTGTTTTAACTGCAATAAGATTGGTCATATGACTTTGAGATGCCCTGATAGACATGCTAGACTAAGATAAGAAGCTAGAAGAACATACAAGCCTAACCCTGAATATCAGAGATATAGATTTAAGAAGAATAAAGACAAATATTGTTACATTGTTGATGGTGTGACTGATGATTCTGATGAGGATCCAACAGACAATGGATGGGTTTTTGTTGCTATAACAGAAGATCAACTGACACCTACTGCTCAACCGGTTGAACAAGCTTTAGCAACTAAAGTTGAAGTAAAGGATGAATGGATCATTGACTCAGGATGCTCACATCATATGACAGAAGACAAAGGTAAATTCTTGAACTTTCAAGAATACAATGGCGGTTTAGTAAGATTTGGAGATGACAAAGCTTGTTCAATCAAAGGTAAGGGTACAATATCTCTTGATGGTAAGCATAACACTGACAATGTCTACTATGTTGAAGGATTAAAGCATAATCTTTTAAGTGTTGGTCAATTAGTTGAGAAAAGATTTCAGTTACAATTTAAGAATGGAAAATGCAAAATCATGAATAGAACTGGTTTAGAAATTGCAACCAGTAATCAGACTAGAGGTAATATCTTTCATTTGAATAACAATGAAAAGACATGCTTGATTGCACATATAGATGAAAGTTGGTTATGGCATAAGAGACTTTGTCATATAAACTTTTATTGCATGATAAAGATCAGTACTACTAAGGCAGTTAGAGATTTACCTAAAATTGTCAAACCTCATAATACAATATGTAAGGAATGTCAATTTGGAAAACAAGTTAGAGTTAGTTTCAAAAGTATTCCAGAATAATCCAATAATGCTCTTGATTTGATTCACATTGATTTATGTGGTCCAGCTAGAACTAAAAGCTTACAAGGTGATAGATATTTCATGTTAATCATTGATGACTATTCTAGAATGTGTTGGGTTACTTTTCTCAGAGAAAAATCAGAAGCACTTGGAAAGTTCAAACTCTTCAAAGCAATGGTTGAAAATGAAACCGGTAAGAAAATCAAATGTTTAAGTTCAGATCAAGGAGGAGAATTCACATCTAAGGAATTTAATACATTTTGTGAAGTGAATGGAATCAAAAGATAGCTACCAGCACCTCAGACACCACAGTAGAATGGAGTTGTTGAAAGGAAAAACAAAACTATCTTGGATGCAGCAAGAAGTATGTTATCAGAAGTAAACCTACCACATGTGTATTGGAGAGAAGTAGTCAGTACAATGATCTATACATTCAACAAAGTTCACATTAAAGCTGAAACCGGTAAGACCTCTCATGAACTATGGTTTGGTAATACTCCTACTCTTAAGTATTTCAGAATCTTTGGAAGTAAATGTTATATCAGAAGAGATGAGTATATTGGCAAATTTGATCCTAGAAGTGATGAAGGAATATTTCCTTGTTATTCATCTAAGAGAAAGGCATATAGATGTTTTAACAAAAGATTGCAGAAAATTGTTGAGAGTACAAATGTAAAGATTGATGAACAATTCAGAGGAACTTCAAGGTATATAGACTTTGAACCGGCAACAGAAATTTTGACAAATGAACCTACACTAAATCCACCAGTACAGAATGAAGATCCAGCTACCTTGGTACCATTTGAGGATTCCACAGTAATTGAAGAACAACAACAAACAAAGACACCCCGGTATGTAAGATTGAATCATTCTAAAGATCAGATAATTGGAAACAAGTTTAAAGGAGTTATGACAAGAGGAAGGTTGGCAAATGAAGAGGTATGTCTTATTTCTCAAATTGAACCATCATCTGTTAATGAGGCATGTGAAGATAAATTTGGATTAAAGCTATCGAAGAAGAATTATAACAAATTGAGAAAAATAACACTTGGACATTAGTTCCTCGGCCTAAAGATAAATATGTAATTGGAACTGAATGGGTATTCAAAAACAAACTTAATGAAGATGGTAAGGTTGTCAAAAATAAAGAAAGACTAGTGTGTAAGGGATATTCTCAGAAGGAAGGAGTTGATTACAATGAAACTTTTGCACTGATAGCTAGACTTGAGGTAGTCAGATTATTCTTGGCTTTTGCAGCACACAAGAACTACAAAATTTATCAAATGGATATTAAATGTGCATTTTTTAATGGAGTTCTTGAAGAGCAAGTCTATATTGAACAACCTGATGGATTTTCTTTGACAGATGACAATGATATGGTTTGCAGGTTAAGAAAAGCTCTATATGGGTTAAAACAAGCTCCAAGAGCTTGGTATGCAAGATTGGATAAGTATCTTTTAAATATTGGTTTTACTAAAGGAAATGTAGACAACAATTTATATTACAAAATAACTAATGATGACATCTTGATTATAGAAGTATTTGTTGATGATATAATCTTTGGAGGAGAAGATGGATTATGTAAAGAATTTTCTATTAAAATGCAGCAAGAATTTGAAATGTCTATGATTGGAGAAATAAAATTCTTTTTAGGATTGCAGATTTCACAGACTGATAAAGGTATATTCTTGAGTCAATCCAAGTACCTAAAAGAGTTACTAAAGAAATTTGGGATGGAGAACTCTAAACTGGTAAGCACACTTATGACTACAAATGACAAATTATCTCAAAGGGATGAATCTACACATGTTAATCCAACTAGATACAAATTTATGATAGGAGGTTTACTGTATTTAACACAAACCAGACCTAATATTATGAATGTAGTATGTATTGTTTCAAGATTTCAAAGTAATTCTAGAGAAATTCATGAATCAGTAGTAAAAAGGATTTTTCGGCACTTACAAGGCACTATAAATCTTGGATTATGGTATCCTAGAGATGAAAATTTTGATCTATATGCATACACAGATGCGAATTGGGCAGGAGATGTGGATGATAGGAAAAGCACCACCGACGGAGCATTCTTTCTTGGAAAAAGATTAGTTTCTTGGTTGAGTAAGAAATAAATTTGTACATCTTTATCAACAGCAGAATCAGAATATGTTGCAACAACAACTAACTATACACAGGTACTATGGCTTAAGCAAATGTTGAAAGACATAAAGGTAAAATGCAAGGAACCTATTACTATCTATTGTGATAACACTATAGCAATTGATATATCTAAGAATCCAGTACTATATTCTAAAACAAAACATGTTTCTATCAAACTGAATTTCCTAAGGGAAAAAGTTGAAGCAAAGGAGATAAAACTGGTTTATGTGAATACTAAAGAACAACTTGCAAATATTTTTACAAAACCTTTGCCTAAGGAGACTTTTGAATATCTCAGAGATCAGCTTGGAGTCATACCACCATCGATAGAGACTTAGGAAGTTGATGATTGTCATCAATCGACAGAATTAACAAACAAATTTTTTATTCTGGTCTTTGATGAGGAAGCTACTTCTTAGGGGGAGTAGTTGGTATATTGAATTGATTGGTATTTTGTATATGAACTTGGTTTTGTTGTAACTTTGGCATTTGATGTCAAAGGGGGAGAGATTGGTATGGAAAAACTTTGAAAAACACAAGGAAAACACATGTTGTTCCCAAGGGGAGAGATTGTTGTTTGGGAGAGATTATTACTCTATGTATGTATTTTGATTTCTAGTTATGATCTTTTTGGAGATTGTTGGTTTTGGGTATTTGGCATTTCTGTTTTGGCACTTTGATGGTTTTTCCATCTTGTGTTGCCATCAATGTCAAAGGGGGAGATTGTTGGTATTTTGGTATGGTTTTGTCATTCATGTCAACACCTACTAAAACACTAGCACTTTGGAGATCCAGCAGCATTCACCGGCAAGCAAGTAACTATTGCACAGTTACTGGTATATGGTACACCGGTAAGATATAATGATCACCGACACTTGGAAAGATATGGAAAACACTTGGTAATATCAAAGACATCATGTGGACATCTTGTCTTAATGAATTAATCATTGGAATATTCTAATTTGCATATTTGCTTTTACCGGCAAATAGGTCTAGGGTTATCCAGGGTTACACTGGCAGGTTTATCTTTTCCAGATCAGCACGACATACTATGAATATGATTAATTATTGTTGTAAATGCATTAAGCCAACATGTTCAATTGGTTATTGCATCAGATATTATATTGTTTGTAAAATGTTTTTATTGTAATATCTTGTAGAGCCAACCTACTAAAATTGGTCTTAGGTTATGGTATAAATGTAAGATCTTATTTGTAAGATCAAGAGTGGAATGCAAAAAAGAATTGTGTGAAGGTATATGCGATATTAAGCAGAGCAATACACACAGACATCATTTGAAGGTCAAGCTAGGTTTTTGTGAAAGCATATCAGCATTACACCAGTACTAAATCCAGCATATGAAGATGCTATTTTGAGCAGTGCATTCTTATTGGATTTAACCATCCAATTGTAGTCAGTGTGACTCCCATTTTGTGATTGAGTAGTGAGTTCTAGGCACTTGGCCTTTCTGCATGTGCAAACCCCATTTATGTACACTTACTATCTGCAGTAGTATCATCTAATTGTGGGTAAGGTTTCCCACCATGGTTTTTCCCCTTACAGGGTTTCCATGTACAAATATTGGTGTTATGTGTTGTGGATGACTTTGTGTTTATGTTTCATGCACTAATCTTTACCGATATAGCAATTAACTGTTAAAACTGTCTACTGACATACTTAACTGGTTTACCTGTATTAAGCATTAAGTTGGTTAAGTTGTTTTTGGTTTGAATTTATTTGACAACTGATTCACCCCCCCTCCTCTTAATTGTCCCCGGGACCTAACAAATACCTTGGTTGGGAAATTATCTACTTTTGAGCTTGAATTATTTGGACCTTCTGGAGGTGTGACGACCGAACCTTCTTTTCATGCATCTGCATCATCAATCAGCAAGCAAGATTGGAAATCTCTATATGAAAAGGAATTGGATGATATAAAGAGAGAAGATGGTAAGTTTGAGAAACTTGAAGCACTATTTGATAGAAGAGTACCTAAAGGACTGGTAGGAAGTAAGTATGAAGGCAAAGTACCTTTTAAATGTTTTGCATGTAATAAGATTGGTCATTTTGCATCTAGATGTCCTGAAAGGAAATCAAGATTTGAAGAAAGAGTTAGAAGATATTTTAATCCTAACCCTGGATATTAGAATAAGTATAAGTATAGGAAAAATAGAGACAAGTCATGCTACATAATGGATGAGGAAGGCATTACTGATTCTGATGATGAACTAGTAGAACACTCTACTAGTGGTTCCGGCAATGGGAAGGAATGGGTGTTCCTGGCTATCAAGGAAGGTGTTCTGGCAATGGAAGATAATGTACTTGAAGAGAAGGCACTTGCTACTAAAATTGAAGACAAGGATGAATGTTTAATTGATAGTGGTTGTTCACATCATATGACTAGAGATAAAGGGAATTTTTTATCTTTGCAAGAACTTGATGGCGCTCTGGTTAGATTTGGAGATGACAAAGCATGTATGATCAAAGGAAGAGGAACTATATCATTGGATGGTAAGAACAATACTTACAATGTTTGTTATGTTGAAGGTTTAAGGCATAATCTTTTGAGTGTAAGACAATTGGTGGATAAGGGATTTCAATTACATCTCAAGGATAGAAAATGCAAAATCATTAATAGATCTGGTTTGGAGATTGCAATCGGTATATAGACAAAAGGTAATTTATTTCATTTGAATTTTGGTGAGAATACATGTTTGATTTCTCAAATTGATGAGAGTTGGCTATGGCATAAAAGGTTGTGTCAGGTGAATTTTGATTGCATTGTGAAGATCAGTTCAACTCAAGCAATTAGAGATATACCTAAGATTGTGAAGCCCTATAATCCAGTATGTAAAGATTTTCAAATGGGTAAATAGGTCAAAACCTCTTTTAAGAGTATACAAGATAAATCTAATGATGTTCTTGATCTTATTCATACTTATTTGTGTGGCCCTTCTAGAGTTAAATTTTTTCAAGGTGATAGATATTTCATGCTAATCATTGATGATTATTCTAGAATGATGTGGGTTACTTTTCTAAGGGAGAAATCTGAAGAATTTGAAAAGTTTAAAATCTTTAAGGCTAAAGTGGAAACTAAGACAGGATTGAAGATTAAATGTTTGAGGTCAGATCATGGTGGAGAATTCACATCCAGTGAGTTTAATAACTTTTGTGAGAAGTATGGTATAAGGAGACAATTTTCTTCTCCCTGGACACCTTAACAGAATGGAGTTGTGGAAAGGAAGAACATAACTATCTTGGATGTTGCTAGAACAATGATGATGGAAACTAGTCTACCTCATATCTACTAGAGAAAAGCAGTGAGCACAATGGTTTATACATTCAATAGAGTACATATTAAAGGAGAAACTGGTAAGACACCTTATGAATTATGGTTTGGCAATACACCTACATTTAAGTATTTCAGAATCTTTGGTAGTAAATGTTATATCAGGAGAGATGATATCATTGGCAAATTTGATCCTAGATGTGATGAAGGCATATTTCTTAGTTATTCTAATGAAAGCAAGGCATATAGATGTTATAACAAGAGATTGCAAAGAATTGTGGAGAGTGCTAATGTCAAGGTGGATGTGCTGAATAGAGGTCTAATCAGAGTTTATGAGAAGGAACCGGTGGTGGAGATGACTGTATCAAACTGGTAGCACCTTTACTGGAATAGAGTGTTGAACCAATTACTTCGACAGTATCAGAAAATTCTACAGTAACTAAAGAACCGGGAAGAGGATTAGAGAGTCAGAGGACTCCTAGGTATGTAAGATTGAATCATTCAGAAGATCAGATCATTGGGGATAAGAACAATGGAGTAACGACAAGAAGAATACTAGCAACTAATGAGGTATGTTTAATTTCTCAAGTTGAACTGGTATCGATAATTGAGGTATGTAAAGACAAATATTGGTTGAAAGCTATGGAAGAATAATTAGATCAGATTGAGAAAAATAACACATGGACTTTGGTTCCTCGGCCTAAAAATAAGAATGTTAATGGAACGAAATGGCTTTTTAGGAAAAATTAAATGAGGATGGTCAAGTTGTAAGGAATAAGGCTAGATTGGTTTGTAAAGGATATTTTCAGAAGGAAGGAATTGATTATGGTGAGACTTTTGCACCTGTAGCTAGGAGTGAAGTTGTAAGATTATTTCTTGCCTATGTTGCCCATAAAAAACTACAAGGTTTATCATATGGATGTTAAGTGTTCATTTATGAATGGGTATCTTAATGAGGAATTTAATATTGAGAAACCTATTAGTTTTTCACTTTCAGATGATACAAACATGGTTTACGGGTTAAGGAAAGCTTTATATGGATTGAAACAAGCACCTAGAGTTTGGTATGAAAGGTTGGATAAATATCTTTTGAAGCTTGGTTTTACTAAGGCTAATGCTGACAGTAATTTATATTATAAGATCACTGATGATGATATACTGATTATTGAAGTATTTGTTGATGACATTATTTTTGGAGGTGAAGATAAGTAGTGCATGAAATTTTCTAAAAATATGGAGAAGGAATTTGAAATGTCTATGATTGGGGAAATGAAATTTTTCTTAGGTTTGCAGATTACTCAGATTGACAAAGGTATTTTCATCTGTCAAACTAAGTATGTTGGGGAATTGTTAAAGAAATTTGGTATGGGAGATTCTAAACCAGTAAGTACTCCTATGATTACAAGTGAGAAATTGGCAAGCAAAGATGGTTCTGCACCAGTAAATCCTACAAGATACAAATCTATGATTGGAGGTTTGCTTTATTTGACTCAAACTAGGCCTGACATAATGATTGTTGTTTTTATTGCATCTAGATTTCAGAGTGATCCTAGAGAAAATCATGAGATTACAGTGAAAAGGATTTTTAGATACTTGCAAGGTACATCAGAATATGGTTTGTGAAACCCTAAGGATGATGACTTTATTTTATGTGCATATACAAATGATGATTGGGCTGGAGATGTTGATGACCAAAAAAGTACTTCCGGTGGAGCTTTCTTTCTTGGAAAGAAGTTGGTTTCATGGATCAGCAAGAAACAGTCATGTACTTCTTTATCTGCTATTGAAGCTAAGTATGTTGTTGCTGTTACTAACTGTACACAAGTTTTATGGATGTTGAAGGATATCAAAGTGCATTGCATTGGACCAGTAGTTGTTTACTATGATAACTCTGCTGCTATTGACATATCAAGGAATCTGATATTTCACTCTAAGACAAAGCACATATCTATCAAGTGTAACTTTTTGAAGGAGAAGGTGGAAGAAAATGAAGTTAGACTGGTTTATGTGAACACTAAAGAGAAGATTGCAGATATTTTCACTAAACCTTTTCCTAAAGAACCATTTGAGTACCTGAAAGATAGGTTAGGGGTTTCTGCCCCTCCGGTAGATTACTAGTTGATGCTTTTTGGCATCAGTCTGGTATGCATTATTGGAGATATTTTTCATTTTGGCACTGATGTGGAGATGCTGCTACTTAGGGGGAGTAGTCAGCTTTGTGATTCAGTGGTTCATTTTTTTGCTTTGATATTTTTTTGTCAGATTTCTGGCATTGATGTCAAAGGGGGAGATATTGATGTGAAAATGAAAAACTTAAGGTGTTGTATACAATAAGGGGAGAGATATATGTATAATTCAGAGCTTTATAGAGATATCATTCATAGGGGAAGTTTGGTTTTTGTTTCAGAATTTCATTGCTATATCTTTATGTGGGAGCTTGTTGGTTGTCTTCCATTGGGGGAGACTTGTTTGGCATTTCTTGGTACTTAGATGTTTTTTACATCTAGTTTTGCCATCAATACCAAAGGGGGAGATTGTTGGCCATTTGGAGGGATTGGTTATGTGTTGCATTGATGTTTTGTCATTGATATCAAGACTAGTTGTTTGGATGCTTTACCGACACCCTTCTGGTCCTGGTAGGTTGAGTAGTTTCTAGTTGGTTTGGATCTAGCATGATCTGATATGGTTTGGTTATGGAATTGTCTTATTCATGATACTCATGTCCATATTTAATCAGTTAGTTTTGGTTTGGTGATTGGATGCTATCCTACTTGCTTGGAAGCTTGGCTTGTGGTTTTGGCGAGGGTTTCATCGACAGAACTTTGATGAAGATCCTTGATGAATTGCATAAGTAGTGTTGGTGCAGCTTCTAGTGGAGATTTGGGATGTTGATGGTGATCATGTTTGAGACTTGGTGGATGGAGATCATTGCTTTAGCGTGTGGACCTATATTGGGTCCCGATTGATCTAGGTTATGGACCAACTTAATGTAACATGTGGATTGGACCTCTCGATGTGTTTCTGAGATGTCTTATGTGCTGGATATTGTTCATTTGGTCTAAGGCTGACATGTTTTGTAATTATGTGATTGGTTTATTGTCTGGTGACCAATCTAATTGTTTATGGTCAAGGGTTTGTATATATATGATGTAAGATCTCATTGTAGATCATCATAGGCATATGGTCAGGGAATAGGATATGGATATGTAATGTGTGAATAATGTAATATCATTCAAGCAGAAGATTTGGTCAATCATTGGAGATCAAATTAGGTTTATGTAAGAGGATTTAGTCCTCTGGTATTAAGCTTAATCGAAACTGTACTTAGGCATAGGAGATGCTATATTTGCAGTTCATTCATTCTTCCAGATTGTAGTCTGGATTTCTATGTAGTTAGTGAGACTCCTTTTGTGATGAGCAGTGCACTCTAGGTTGTTGGCCTTCCTGCAAGTGCAGGCCGCTCAATTGTAATCCACATACTTACTGCAAAAGTATTATCTAACTGTTGGTAGGCTTCCCGCCATGGTTTTTCCCTTTACTGAGTTTTCCATGTATAAATCTTGGTGTCATGTGGATGGTATTTATCCTCTAATTATTGTTTATGCTTCATTGGTTTAACTGCTATTCTGGTATTTGGTTTAAGCATTCCAATATAAATGTTTTGGGTTCTGGTATTAAATTTTTAATTGCTAAATGTTCTGGTAATCTATGACAACTGATTCACTCCCCCTCCCTCTCAATTGTCTTCCAATTATTTCAATTTTCTAACATAATGTACTATCAAGATGATGTAGGGAATGCTGGAAAGACTCAATGGTTTTAACAAAAAGTCAAGCCTTGGTATAAGTGCAATCAGAGGGTACATGACCAAACTAACTATAAGTCTAGTCACCCTCACGATGCACACTAGCCTTAGATCGATGATCAACCATGTGGAAAATATCTACATGTAGTTATAAAAGCAAAGAAAATTTTAAAACTAATTTAAAGTAATTTGAACTAATTCAAACTATTTTAAACTTATTCAAACCTATTTGAAAATGATACTTAATTCTAATTTACAGTAATTCAAACTAATTCAAATTATTTTAAACTTAATTCAAACAAATTTCAAAATGATACAATTCTAATCTAATCTAATTCAAACTAATTTAAAAATGGTGCCCAATTGTCATTGAATATAAAACCTTTTATACAAATTACTTTAAAGAAACATTAAAACTAAATACACATACATACACATACACACATACAGACATATATATATATATACACACACATACATACATACATAGATACATATATACATACATACACATACATGCATATACATAGACACACACACATACATACATACAGACACACATACATACATACATATACATACACATACACATACAATCATACAATCATGCATACATACATAAATGCATGTACACATATATACATACACATTGACACACATACATACATATCTAGACATACACATACGCACATACATACATACATACACATACTATACATATACACACATACACACATACATACATACACATACATACATACACACACACATATACACACATACATACATACATACATACATAAATGCATGTATGCATAGATACATACAAATGTACACACATACATACACATACACATGAACATACACACACATACATACACATACATACATACATACACACATACATACTATATATACACATACTATACATACACATGCATACACATACATACACACACACATATGCACATACATACATACACATACATACAATACATATACACGCATACATACATACATACTATACATACACACACACACACACATACACACAAACACATACATGTACTCAGATACACACACACACACACACACACACATACATACATACATACATACATACATACATACACACATATACATACATAATCACATACACATGTACATACATACATACATGCGTACATATATGCATGAATGCATTTACACATTAATACATACACATGATGTACACACATACATATACATACACATACACATGAACACACACACATACATACTATACATACATACATGCATACATACATACATACATACATGCACATACACATACACATGAACATACACACACACACACACATACTATACATATACACATACACACATACATACTATGCATATACACATACACACATACATACTATACATATACACATACACACATACATACTATACATAGACACAGGTACATATGACATATACATGCACATACGCATACACACATACATACATGCATGCATACGTACATATATATACACATACAAACATACATGTATATGCACATATACATATACATACGTGTACTCACACACACACACACACGCACACACACACACACACACACACACACACACACACACACACACACACACACACACACACACACACACACACACATACATACATACATACATCCATACATACACACATACATACATGTACTAACATGCATACACATGTACATACATACATACATACATACATACATACATACATACGTACGTACATACATACATACACACATACGTACATGCACATACATACACACACACATACATGCATGCACATACACACACACATGTACATATATGTATGCATGTGTGTGTGTGTAGGTGTATATGTATGTGTATGTGCATGTGTGGGTGTGGGTGTGGGTGTAGGTATGGGTGTGGTTGTGGGTGTGGGTGTGGGTGTGAGTGTGGGTGTATGTGTATGTGTATGCGTATGTGTATGTGTATGTGTATGTGTATGTGTATGTGTATGTGTACGTGTATGTGTATGTGTATGTGTATTGATTAGAATTTTCTATGGTTTAATAGTAAGGGAAATGAGAAAATAAATATTTTTTGTCATTGTTTAATTCTATTGAATAGATTTTTCTTATGGTTTCATAGTGTGGGTTTTCAAAATTTGTTTAGTTTAATGTATTTTTTAGATTTTTCCTATGGTTTCATACTAAGGCTTTCATAAAATTGATAAAATAGAAAAATGAAAAAAAAACATAACAACAAATATATTTATTTTTTAAACCACAAAAATAAAACCAAAAAACAATGGAAGAAATATGTACATACCTAGAAAAAGAGAACCCACCACTAAGCTCCTTATTGCAATTCAACCAAACTCCCAAAGGTCCTAGGTGCTAAATGGTTGGAGCTTACCAAAAAATCTAGACTATAGAGAAACATAATTCAAACAAAATTTTTGCACCACCTACATGCCACACCTATGCCAACGGGCGCCACACAACAACAAAATTGTCTAGCCAAACTACTGCAGTTGGCCTCAAGTGCAACACACAATTGTGCTTTGGCCCTATGACTAAAACTGATAAGATTATGTTTCATTTATTTTACATAAATAACATCCTTAGTATTGTTCTTTCCATCAATTGTTAAGGTGCCTTTCCCACAAATTCAAGTAAATCCTTCATCACCA
The DNA here is from genome assembly GCF_030272615.1 of Cryptomeria japonica. Lineage (NCBI taxonomy): Eukaryota > Viridiplantae > Streptophyta > Pinopsida > Cupressales > Cupressaceae > Cryptomeria > Cryptomeria japonica. Next base: position 376,497,689 of record NC_081411.1, on the reverse strand, counting down.
AACTTAACTAATCCACCATTCCACTTCTTAAGAATGACAAACTTCCCTCTGTCACCAATCATGTAATGAGAACAACCACTACCAATCACCCAATCATTTTCTTCTTCTTTTACATGGAAGGGAGTCCACACAATCAATGATATTTCATCATCCTTGTTAGCGTACAAGGTTTTGAACCTTTTATATTCTTTACATCACTTCTTTTCTCACCAACTTTCAAGGCCAAAAAAAGTGTTTCATCATTTTAATCATCATGATACTCATATTTATAAGAACAACTACTTTCCTTGGAATAAAGACTTCTCTTGAACTTCTCTTTTTTATTGCTATCTATTGATTCTCTAAAGGTGCATTGATACAAAATGACCAATTCTTCCATAATTAAAAAATTTCAAAGGTAATTTTTCTTTGTACTTGCTCGTGCCTTTCTTCAATTTCATCAAAGCCATCAAGCTAAATAGTAGCTTCATCTTCTTACTTTTCACTATCTTTTAATGCAATTTCTCTTTTAAGAGCATCTTTACCAAGCTCTCTCTCAAAAGAAATTAGAGGACCATATTGTTACTACTTATCAGATTGCCATTAGTTTTATGTCAAAGTTATACTATATACTCTAGTTGGTTATCTATTACCGAGATATTCAGTCGGTATACATAGTCTAGTCGGTTACAGAAGAAAGCAGTCACAGAACGTAGTATACACCGAGTTGTCTACTGAGTATCTTTACATGTCTACTGAGCAGCAAAGATGACACACCGAGTTGATATACACTGAGTGAAATGTGTCACCAAATTCATTGAACCTAGACATGCATATGAAAACATGTTACAAGATCGCGGCACATCTAACCGTTATCACATTGGAAATTGCACTTAAAGATTGTGTATGATTTTGAGGTCATTTAACCAATGAAATAATTTGCATGGTTATTCATTCAATAAATTGTGTTTGTAAGATCGAAGCAATGAAAGGATCACCATCATAAGAGATCTATTTATACAACATGAGTTAAGAGTTAAAGAGGTGTGTGCATGAGTGTAAGAAGACTGTTACAGAGACACAGAGGTCACCAAGAAGGTTTTCAAAGAATAGTCAAAGAACAGAGTAAACAGAAGGGTTTACCGAGTTACTATATGGGTTATGGAGGTATGCTATAAGCAAGGTAATCTTATTCTGAGCACATAGAATCTACTATAACATTCTAGATGTAAAGTTGCAGATATTTGTCATAATTTTATTGTAATATTTTGAAGTTGTAAGAGAAACCTTTAACAGGGTAAAAGACTCTATCCAAGTCTATAAATTGTAAAGCCTCTAACCAGGTGCAGCATTTAGATGAAGTATTGTAAAATCCTTTAGCAAGGTAGATCTAACAGATCTTGTTACTCCTAACAGGGTAAGCTATCAAAAATAGCTAAAAATGTAGCTCTAACTGAGCATTCTTTATTATTGCAGTAGTGAAGTTGTGGGTGCCATCCCCACTGCAGTTTTTCTCTCTAACCAAGAGTTTCTGTGTAACCAAAATATATGTGTTATGGAGTGAATCATGTATGATTGTTATATATTTGTTTTAGCTTTATATTATGTTACTTCACTATTTGGTTTATGCATAACAGTAAAGTTATTATTGAAGAAAAGTTTTGGAGTACTGATTCACCCCTCCCCTCTTAGTACATTAGCTTTCCATATTGGGCCTAACAATTAGTATCAGATCTTGAATCTTGAAAAAGGGTTTAACTACCTAAAGAGAAAGATCTTATCAATGGAAGGCTATAAACAATCTCGGAGGATTGTGTATCTGCAAGAAGAGTTGGATCATGCTAATCAAGTGATTGCAGACATGCAAAGGCAAATGCAAATATCTCTGAAAGTGAGAAGAAGATTATTTGATGATTTGTAGGATTCTCAAGAGTTACTGGAACAAATTGAGACATCATCTAAGAACAACATATCTGAAGAAACTGAAGAAATGATTGGAGTATTGAAAGAAAAGAACAAAGCACTGGTTGATCAACTGAAAACAATGAAAAGAGAACATGAACATTTCAGCACACAGATGACTGAAAATCTTGATGCATTGAGGATAGCTGAGGATAAAGCAAGAGATCTATAGAGAGAGAAAAAACAACTTGAAGTCTTAATATCTTATAAGAATGATGAAATCACAAGGTTAACTGGAATTCAACAAAACCTATCAGATCAACTAGGTTATGCACATGATGAAGCAATTCTGAAGAATGATGAGAATCAAGCATTGAAACTTGAAGTATCAAAGTTAACCGATGAACTTGAAACGGAGAAGAAATCCAAAGAAACACTGAAGAAGAGTTATGAAGCATCAAAGATTTTGGATGAGCAGTTGAATACAAGATGACCCAATAAAGATGCATGACTTGGTTACAAAGGAAAAGTCTCTACCGAGAAAGGAATTCATACTACTGAGAGAGGAGAATCATCAAAGCAAACTGGAAACAAGAATAACATCAAAAGAAAGAAGCCTATTTGCAACTATTGTGGAAATCAAGGTCACACTGCCAACATATGCCAAATCAGAAAAGGTAAGCAACTGAATGTCACTAAGTCCAATGGTTATTGTTACAATTGCAATAAATATGGTCACACATCTAATCAATTTAGGACAAAGTCTGTTAACAATTATCAGAAGGCAAAATTCAAAGGGTTTTGTAAAAACTGCAATAGATATGGACATAGTACCAGGAAGTGTTGGCTTAAGCAAAAGAACTATATGTGGTATGCACACCGAGCAAATGCTAGAGGTTACCAAACTCACACAGATCCTTACCGATAGTATTCTGCAGTACCATGGGATTACAATACAAGGATATGGTGTGAATGTTGTGGAAGATATGGACATATAAGTGCCAATTGTTTTATAAGGTTTGGAATGAACAACTGAAGATCATGGAGAAATCCTAGTATGGCATGTTTTCACTGTCATAAAGTTGGACACTTAGCTGGAGATTGAAGAGATCAACCTAGAAAAGACACTGAAGAAATAAAAGAAAAATTAAAGATTATTTGGAAAAGGAAGGAAATTATGTCAAATGAAGAAAGCACCTTACCTACTAAGTTAGGTGCACCTATTCCAAATTAATCGGTAAAGGTATGAAGGGACTGCATTCTCTGAAGGTTAAAATCTTAACAATTCCTATTCTATTTATGTACTTAATTCAAAATATGCATAATTAAGATGTATTAGTAAGTTTGAAATTCTATCAAAGTCTTTTGAAGCACTTGACAGGAAGTCTGTCAAGTCGGTGAATATAGGAAACCTGTCTAGCCGTTGAATGAAGGAAGTTTGGTTACTTGGTCAAAATGAAAAAAGGTGAGTAAATCGGTTAAAGAGGAACTGAGTGCATTTAATGTTTTTGACCTAACCCGCACGGAGCCCGATAAGGTATTTTGTGTACTTAAAAGCATTTTCGCAGTCATTTTCACTTACCAAGTTTTTGAGAAAGCAGAGAAAGTGAATCTAAGGTGATCAAACCTCCTACAAAGCAAATTTGAGGTATTTACATCAATCTCGACACATCGTTAAGCTAGTTTACCGATCTTATCTAGTTGCCATTATCTGCTAAGTATAAAGCGTCTGTCGTTTGAAATCCTAAAACCCTAAGGACTCTTTGTTAGCTTTTATCTGAAATCTTCAATGGCGCCCAAGACCCAAGATCCCATAGTTGTCAAGAATGTAGAAAAGCCCTCACTAAAATACTCTTTGACTCCCAAAGTCGCTTCTGAATCGGATGACAAAACTATTTTTTCACTCATCCCGGACAGAGTGTTACTAGTTGAGGATGTGAGATTCTTCACCAAATGTTGTGTTGAAGAACTCGATCATGTTGAAATCAAAGACACCTATGATGAGATGTGTACCGATGGTAAATTGAACAGCAAGTATGAGCACATCAAAATCAAAGGATCAACTGAAGCCCCAATCTATCCCTGTGTGTTCCAACCCTAGTGGGTCAAGTTTGTTCTAAGCAGAGTTCACGATGATTTCATGTGGCTAGAAGAGCAACCATTTAAGATTACTAAGGAAATCATTCATCTGATTACCAGTTACCCTATCTATGATCATGCCCGAGCCTAGAAGATGATATCACAGAAGGAATTGATCAGTTTAACTAGAGTAGAATCTGATTGTAGAGGATTGAAACTAAACAATGTCACAGATGAAGAATTAAAATTTTCCATTAGAGTAATGGGTTACTGTTTCTTCCAATCGGCAAGGGAAAACAGTGTTCCCTGTGCAGCAGTAGACCTGGCATACAAAATTGTGAAAAAGGGATTGAAAATTGATCTATGTGAGGTGTTGCTGAAGAACCTATTTGAAAATCTGAACACCATTAGGAAGCCGAAGAAGAACAACTCAGCTAATACTCTAAAGTTTGGATCATTACTGGTATGCATGTTTTTCTATTTTGAAAAATTCTTTCCATCAGTCGGTAAAGTTGTTTGGGAACTACACCGACCAATCACCCATCAGATAAATGACTTCATCAAGAAGTTAGGTGACAATTTCAATGATATTATGGATGATTACTTTAGTAAATTTCAAGAGAAAATGCATAACAGATATAGGATTCCACCCCAGCTAGTAGAGAAATACAAAAATGATATATGTTTTGAAGTTGACACCGATTACTATTATGTGAATGTTGTGGAACCAAGGACTCAATCTTTGTCACCAATGGGTTACGAGATTGATTTTGACATCACAAAACAGCAAATTGATGCATTTCCTAAATTGCCTAGACATGCTACAGAGCTGAGATATGGTACCTATGAGGAAGTAAAGAAAAAGGTAAAGATGAACATTGTAGTACCCAAAGCTATAAGAAAGGAAACAAAAATGATTAAAGCATTGTCAGAGAAATTCAGAGAAGACTCTTCCTCTACACCTATCAAAGGCACCATTGCCATTACCAAAGAGGAATCTGAAGCCCAAGAGGCAACTATAACACTAAGCACCGAATTACCTAAGGGAAAAGTATTGAAGAGAAAGAAATAGGACACGTCAAAGGCCTCACCAACTCCACCTCCAGTAAAGCGACCTAACACAAGAGCATCTGCAGCCTCACCGAGTAAGAAAACAAAAAGTGTTACTGCTCCCAAGGTAACAAAGACATACAAGAAATCTACTCGGAGACTCATTTTGGCAAAAGAGTCTAGTGATACCGAATCAGAGGATGCAAGCAAATTCCAAATTGTCAAGAGCAAGAAGGTAGATATACATAGTGTTGAAAACTTCTGTGCTAATCTGAAAGAATATGGTGGATTTGGAGGATTTAGATATGTCAAGTATGAAACCAAGAACAATGATGAGAAGAGACAAATTGAAGAAGCTGTCATTTGCACACTTCTAAAGTTCTGGTTAGCTCCATTGGAACTAGCTAAGTCACTTCCAAATGAACTATATCTACATATTGATAATAGGTGGAAGTATGCAATGGACTCAGAGAAACAGATCAGAGAGAGAAGTCTGGTTCATCTCTTTCCTGACATGTCAGTAGCTAAAATAAAGGAACATCTGACAACCTACAACTCAAAGTTTCTTGTCAAATAGAGAGCCTTAAAACTGATGAATGGGTTATATATTGAAGTGGAAAATGAGACAAAAGCAAAGTGGCAAGAAATCTTCAAAATCAAGGATGCCAGTGAGCAAGCTACAGTTGAAATCATCGATGTCACCGAGCATGATCCTGATGTCACCGAGCAAGGTCCTGATGCTACCGAACAAGACCCTGCTGACACTATTCAAATATATGAAGATGTCATGGATTTAGAGGCACCGGAATAGGAAATGATAGAAGGCACTGCATATGCAAAACTTGTATCTAGTGAATCAGTCTTGGAACAAGTTCAGCCTTATCCACCGATCAAGCAACCTATCTCAACTGAAACTCCTTAGGATACAGATCAAGGCACTGAAGGTCACAAGTCTATAGCAGGAGAAGGTACTATTCAAGAACAGACATCTCAAGCACCTTCTAACACTAAGACTGTTGCAACTGAGACACCAAGTACCAAGCCACTGAAGGACTCTACAAAGGCTAATGGAACCGATCAAAGTGTTTCCTCTACCAAGCAACCTACCAAGGGTCATCAAGCCTCACAAGCCCTTGTCTTAGTTCCATCGGTGAAAGGTAAAGAAAAGAAAATGAAAAAACATAGTTTTAAAATTTATTTGTCAAAACCAATAGTGTTGCCCAATGTAGACATATCAAAATTGAAAGGGCAAGCACTCATTGATTTCGGTGAACTGTGCAAAGCAAAGGCCGAACAAGAAAAGCAAATGGCCATTCAAAAGAAAAATAAAGTACTTCAGAAGGTAAAAGCACTCCTAATAGATATGCTACCTGAAGCTACAGTATCAACTGATGCAGCCATCCACATTCAACTGGATGAACTCCTCACAAAGATAGAGACATCTGGAGTAGATGCATCGGAGTATTTGAGCAAGTTGAAACATAAAGAGCTCACTGCAAAAATGGTAGAAGAGGTACAAAAAGCTATAGCTATTGGCAAAGTTAAACTTGTCAAATTTATTGCTGAGTTGACTCCTCAACTCAAGCACATTCTTTATTTATTTTAGAAACTCTGCACATTTTCTTTGTTCATTAAAGACATTAAGAATAAAATAGAGGCAATTGAGAAAGAGATCACTGATCTCTCAAGCAAGTTGACCATAGAGCCAAATTCAGTTCAGAATTTTTACACAAAGCTACAACAGCTCATGGCTCAACAATTGGACTTAAGAAATGAAGAACACAAGATCAGGATGGACATAATGACACTCTAGACATTATTCCTTCCTCATCTTTCATCGGTCCAAGAACAGATCAACCGAGCCACATACTTATCTACTACTCAAGAGGGAAGCACTCTAGATGGCTTAATATCACTATTGGCCGATATTCAAGCACATAATTCTTTAATGGACAGTGTAAAGGATGCACTCTCTATCGCTCTCACCAATGCCCGAACCAAGTACAAATCCATTTTTGATCAATTACCACCCCCAAATGGTAATTTGGTTTTTTATGTTTGTCAAAAAGGGGGAGTAATATGTTACAGTACTAAGGGAATGATACAATAATATGATACAGTCTTGGGGGAGTAATATGGAGTGATACAATATTGAGAGAATGGTATAGTATTCGGAGTATAGTATACAGCAGGAGTACACAAAGCAGTAAACAAGAAAAGCACATAGAACAGATCACCGAGCATGCAAAATCAAAGCTTTGTACAGTATATCGATAAGGGGAGTATATCTGATATATTATATTATTGACTATTGTATATACTGTCAGTATAGTCAAGTTTTGCAAGTATATATATTTTTGAGTTATAACTTTGAAAGTAGTTTTTGTCAAACATCTCAACTAATGTCAAAAGGGGAGATTGTTACTACTTATCAAATTGCCATTAGTTTTATGTCAAAGTTATACTATATACTCTAGTCCATTATCTATTACCAAGATATTCAATCGGTATGCACAGTCTAGTCGGTTATAGAAGAAAGCAGTCACAGAATGCAGTATACACCAAGCTGTCTACCAAGTATCTTTACATGTCTACCGAGCAGCAAAGATGACACACCGAGTTGATATACACTGAGTGAAATGTGTTACCAGATTCATTGAACCTGGACATGCATATGAAAACGTGTTACAAGATCGAGGCACATTTAGCCATTATCACATTTGAAATTGCACTTAAAGATTGTGTATGATTTCGAGGTCATTTAACCAATGAAATAATTTGCATGGTTATTCATTCAATAAATCATGTTTGTAAGATCAAAGCAATGAAAGGATCACCGTCATAAGAGATCTATTTATACAACATGAGTTAAGAGTTAAAGAGGTGTGTGCATGAGTGTAAGAAGATTGTTACAGAGACACAGAGGTCACCGAGAAGGTTTTCAAAGAATAGTCAAAGAACAGAGTAAACAGAAGGGTTTACCAAGTTACTATATGGGTTACCTAGGTATACTATAAGCAAGGTAATCTTATTTTGAGCACATAGAATCTGCTATAACATTCCAGATGTAAAGTTGCAGATATTTGTAATAATTTTATTGTAATATTTTGAAGTTGTAAGAGAAACCTTTAACAGGGTAAAAGACTCTAACCAAGTCTATAAATTGTAAAGCCTCTAACCAGGTGCAGCATTTAGATGAAGTGTTGTAAAATCCTTTAGCAAGGTAGATCTAATAGATCTTGTTACTCCTAATAGGGTAAGCTATCAAAAATAGCTAAACATGTAGTTCTAACCGAGCACTCTTTATTATTGCAGTAGTGAAGTTGTGGGTGCCATCCCCACCGCAGTTTTTCTCTCTAACCAAGAGTTTCTGCATAACCAAAATATATGTGTTATGGAGTGAATCATTTATGATTATTATCTATTTTTTTAGCTTTATATTACGTTACTGCACTATTCGATTTATGTATAACAATAAAGTTATTATTGAAGAAAATTTTTGGAGTATTGCTTCACCCCTCCCCTCTCAGTACATTAGCTTTCCATATTGGGCCTAACACATATAGTTGATCCATTGAATATTTATCCAATTCCTTACTTTCCTCAATAGAAAATACTTTGTGACTATAAGTTTTAGGGAAAGATCTAAGTACTTTTTTCACACTTCATCTTCTTTCAATTCAACACGAATACCTCTAATGTTAGTTACTACTTCATAATCCAAAGCATGTAGCTAACAATGTGTTCATCCTCAAATATCTTCAAATTCTCAAACTTGCACTTAAATTTTTGCAACTTGATTTGCTTTACCTCATCATCTCCCTCATAAATTCTATTATTTTTTCCCACATCTCTTTAGCATTACCATAGTGCATTACTTTCACAAGTTTTGAATCTGCTAATACACTCATTGATTGAATTTCTTGCTTTGCTATTGTTTCTTGCAACCTAATCTAAACTGCATCTATTTGAGGAGTGGGAGGAGTTTTATAGCCATCTTTGAGAGAGTTCTAAACTCTAAACCCTAAAGAGGACATAAATGGACTTTCATTCTAACTTTTCAAAAGGTGTAGTTTGCATTGGATCAAACTGAGGTACCTTATAAGATGCATCTTATGCCATCTCGGACCTATTAGTGATTTTTCTTGCTACCTTTAGTCCTAAGGAGATACACAACACCAGACTATGGGATTGCCAATCTAGGACATGACATCAACACTATCAACAGACTGAAGACAAGAAAACATAACTAAACAAGGCTATACAATCCTTCTACTCTTCGAGATCCACTAGACTCGGGAGGGTTTTCCTAATACAGGTCTAAAAATGATAAACTTGTACAGACTAACGAGCAGACCTATTTAGAAAAAGTGGATAGTTCTTAGATACATTATAATGGGTGCTTGACATTTCATCATTACTTGAGCATAACCCCATTCTACTCCATAAGAAATACTAATAACAAAGACTAAACTAATCCTACTCCTACAACATAAAGGAAAAGCATAAATGAAATGATTTTGAAAAGATTTGGGACCAACTGAACCAGAACTTACAAAGAAATGACCAGTGCCAAGCATATTAAAGGTTTCATATGTTGTTGCATCCAAGCATTCTTTGAAGACTTGCTAAATGCTATTAACTTGTAATAACAATATCACTAAAATAGTATCACATAATCATTCTTATTAATTCATTTAAAACATAAAAATCCCATTGCATTTGTGAAATCATTTACTCTATCTCTGAGATAGATAGCAAGCATGGAAAAACAACACAAAACAGCAAGTGTTCCTGAAGATTCAAAATAATACTTAATTATTTCGGTCAAAGAAGCTTACATTTCAAAATGGAGACAACCATCTGATATAATAAAACCATGAAACACATTTCAAAGCATAAGATTTAACAACTAGAACTAACTTCCAAAATATCTGAGCCTAACTAAGAAACACCTTACAATATCCTTTACAATACATTGTCTTCCTTCGCAAATAATTAAGGTTGTAACCCTTCAAAATGAGGAGAAAACTAACTAAATAGACAAAAGAGAAAACTTAATTGAAACCCTAGAATGCATCTGAATTTGACATATGTCCTTGTCTCCTTTGTCTTCAAATATGAACCTACACTTGTTCCTCCAAAATGAGTCTTCAGTTGCACTAAAAAACTTCAAGTGACTCTTCAAAATCTGAAAAAACTCCTTGCATGCATATGTCACATTCACCACTGCTCATTGATCAAAATTTGCCATATTTGGCATCTTTGAAATCTGTTGGAAAAGTGTGTTGAAATTTGAAAATACCCCTTTGAGCACCTATCAACTCACTTTTGCACCTTTGCCAAAATTTGCCACTTTTACCCATTGCCCATACTAACTGAAGGAATTCACTTTTTCCCTTTGATCTGAAAACTGAAAAATTTGATCTATTTGTGAAAGTCAAAAAATGACTTTTCACCTTGGGTCCTCTCATTGCATGAAAAAGGCAAAAATCTCTCCCCCTTTGTTGAAAATGAGTTGTCACAATCATTTTCAAAAAAATCCTCCTCTTTGTTGAAGTCATCTCTGATTTATAGTTTTAAATTTATGCACATTCATCTATTCTTTGACTTTAGAAAATAAAAGTCCCCCTTTTAGTGCAAAAAAAACCTTGGATTTTATTTCACCTTCCTCTACAAATATTGTTGTGTCGCATCACCATGCTTGAGATATAAAATAAATTTCCTCTTTTGAAGCTATTTCCTATTGTTCTACATCCCCTCATTCAATATTTTCCACACATATTTCATTTGGCAATTCCGACTTTAACAATTCCATTTGTATATTACATTTTGGGAAAAATACCCATCACTAGTGAAATGCAATGGCTCCTATGGAAGTAGATAAAATATTCCCCACTTAACTTTCACTGCTCCATTAATACTTTGTACATACCTCCTCTTATTATTTCACATTGTCTTTACTCACCTCACAGTCTCCTTGTTACCAATAATTAACTTCTTTCCTTAAAGCATACCTGCTGATTTAGGAATATTTGGGTTTGACCCCTTTGTGTTTCACAAGTCTGACCATTGTAAATGATGATTACTATCTTTGTAATTTATCTATGATTTCAAACAAGGCTTGTGAGACCACCTTCATTTTGGATAGAAGATTCACTATCGGGTGTATACTTTTCCCCAAAATACTTTCCACCACTCATTGTTGATTGGGTCTCAATAATATGTTCAATTGCCTAATGAAGAGTAATTTCAAGAATCTTGAATTTTCAGGAGTTTCACTGAAAGATGACATTTATCATTCTTAGTTAACATCCACCTCATACAAGCACAACTAAAATTGTACTGATAATATGGTGTCATTAAAATCTTTGCGAGCACGTCCACTCAGTAAGGAAGATGACACCCAAATACCTTCAAAGTGCAACTTGACCCCTATCAAATGGAGCTACTATTATTTCACCTTCGTTGCAGGATAGTTACATATCAGATTGGTGACTCTATTGGGGATAAGCTTGCCTAAAGCTTATTGACATACATATGAGTCTCTAGTTACAAAATTTTTTAGTCTAGAAGAAGTTTATTGCAGCTTGTGTGAAGGAGTTTGAATTGGCTCTATTGGTGAAGAACTCAAAATATTAAGTTTTTGAATAGCTCTTTGTTGTTCAAAGAGTGTTCCTCTGCAAGGAGGTGGCGACTCTTTCAAAGAACTCAATGAAGAGATGATGCAAGCTCTGAACATTCAAAGTCATCAAAAAAGAAAGAGAGCAACAACTGCATACTTCTAGGTATTCTCAAAAGTCTTGCTGGGAATAGGTTTTTTTGAAAATCATTTGTTAAAAGTTTCAGCACTTGAATGTTTCCCTATTGAATGATTTTAGCATTACTAGAGGGAAGTTGTAAGAAATTTTCACATGCTTATAAGCTATTTTTCATAGTTTTACTTTTGTGAAAATTAAGCATGTTATAATAGTGTGTGCTCTTGAAAAGAAGTTGTAGTCACCAGCATTTTCACTGTTGTTTTCAAAAGCTTGTTTGAGCACATTCGAAATGTATTCAAATTTGTATCCCTACTTGGATCCCATTGTTAGTATGATATTTCTGTCAGATTTCTAGCATTGATTTCAAAGGGGAGAGATAGTGATGTGAAGAAAAAATTCAAAATTTTACAGGGAGAGAGACATTGATATTCAGAGCTATATGTAGGAGATTGTTGGTTGTCTTCAACAGGGGGAGACTTGTTTGGAATTTCTTGGCACTTAGATATTTTTCACATCTAGTGTTTCCATCAATGCCAAAGGGGGAGATTGTTGGCCATTTGGTGGAATTGATTATGTGTTGCATTGATGTTTTTTCATTGATGTCAACACTAGCTATTTGGATGCTTTACCGACACCCTTCTGGTCCCAGTAGGTTGAGTGGTTTTTGCTTAGCCCAGATCCGACATGATCTGGTTGACTCTGGTATAATCTAATGATGGAATTGAATTGTTCATAATGCTTATACTCATATTTGGTCAATTGGTTTTGGTCTGGTAATTGGATGCTATCCTGCTTGCTATGAGGATTGGTTTCTGGTTCTGGTGAGGGTTTCACTAATAGAGCTTTTGGTGGAGATCTTTGATGCATAGCATAATTAGTGTTGGTGCAGCTTATGATGGAGTTTTAGGATGTTGTGGTGATCATGTTCAATACTTGGCATTTGGAGGTCATTGTTCAAGCGTGTGGACCTATACCTAGTCCTGATTGATCTAGGTTATGGACCGACATTAATGTAACGTGTGGATAGGACCTATTGTTGTATTTTTGGTATGTCTTATATGTTGGATATTATTTGTTTTTGGTCTAAGGCCAACATGGTTTGTCTAGTGGTCGACCTGATTGTTTATGATTGAGGGTTTGTATAAATAAGATGTAAGATCTCATTGTAGATCATCATGGTTATTGTAAGAGGTCATGGTTAAGGGATGTAATGTGCAAATAATGTAATATCATTTAGGCAGAGAAGTTGTTCGATCATTGGAGATCGAATTAGGTTTGTGTAAGAGGATTTGCTCCTCCGATATTGAGCTTAACCACAAATATACTTAGGCATAGGAGATGCTATCTTTTGTAGTTCAACACTTCTCTAGATTGTAGTCTGGATTTGTATGTAGTTAGTGAGACTCCTTTTGTGATGAGCAGTGTGCTCTAGGTTGTTTGCCTTCCTGCATGTGGAGGCCCCTTCCTTGTAAATTCACATACTTATTGCAGAAGTATTATCTGACTATGGGTAGGCTTCACACTGTGGGTTATCCCTTTACTGAGTTTTCCACGTACAAATCTTGGTGGTGTGGATGGCTTTTATTCTATGATTATTTTTTATGCTTAATTGGATTAACTGCTATTCTGGTATTATTGTTTTGGGTTTTGGTATTATTTTTTTAGATTGCTAATGCTTCTGGTAATCTATGACAATTGATTCACCCCCCCCCCTCTTAGTTGTCTTTCGGTTATCTGAATTGTCTAACACAAATGGTATATACAAAAGATCAATTCAAATGCAAGGGATGTGGATTTGTATAGATTAAGAAATATGCAAATGTGAAGTAGTAAGTGTGTGGAAAACAAAGATGAATTGTAAAATGGTTACTTGAGGTAGTGAGTTGAGGACAACTACAATATAAGGGGATTGTTTGCAACAATGTTGCTAAAGGCCTATTCATTGTAGTTCAAACATTTATTTATTATGCTATGAGATAGTGAGTCTCTTCAACAGATCCTTATATCTTGTATCTTACTCTAAGATAGTGAGTATCTTTGCAACAAGTCCTTCCAAGAGTAGTGTGACTCTCTAGATAATGAGCCTTAAAACAAATTTATAATATTGTTCATATATTGTGAGATATCTCTCACCATGGTTTTTCCCTTCTTGGGTTTTCTACTTAAATTTGGTGCTCTCTTGTGCATTGGTGTTCATTGCACCTTTTTTTGTTGTTGATTAGATTAAGGTTTTGGAATTTGAATTTTCCTAAAATTTTAAGTTTTGTTTGATACTGATTCACCCTCCTCAGTCTTGTGTGTGCTTAACAATTGGTATTAGAGCCTAGTTCTTCTCAAGTAATCTTAACCACTTAAGGAATGTCCTGTTAGCAATTTTTCTTGCTACCTTCAGTCCTAAGGAGATACACAACACCAGACTATGGGATTGGCAATCTAGGACATGACATCAACACTATCAACAGACTGAAGATAATAAAATGTAATTGAACAAGGCTATACAGACCTTCTACTCTTCGAGATGCACTAGACTCAGGAGGGTGTTCCTAATGCAAGTCTTAAAATGATAAACTTGTACAGACAAACCAATAGACCTATTTAGACAAAGTGGATAGTTCGTAGATGCATGATAATGGGTGCTTGACATGTCACCATTACTTGAGTATAATCCCATTCTGCTTCATGAGAAATACTAAGAACAAAGACTAAACTAATCCTACTCCTACAACATAAAGGAAAAATAGAAACGAAATGATTTTAAAAAGATTTGGGACCAACTAAACCAGAAATTGGAAAGAAATGACCAGTGCCAAAGAGAGGGCAACAAATTCATATGAAAGGTTTCATATGTTGTTGCATCCAAGCATGCTTTGAATACCTACTAAATTCTATTAACTTGTAATAACAAGATCACTAAAATAGTATCACATAATCATTCTTATTAATCCATTTGAAACATAAGAATCCCATTGCATTTGTGAAAGCATTGACTCTATCTCTAAGATAGATAGCAATCACAGAAAAACAACTCAAAACAACAAGTGTGCCTGAATATTGAAAATAACCCTTGATTATTTTAGTCAAAGAAGCTTACATCCCAAAATGGAGACAAACCATCTAATACAATAAAACCATGAAACACATTTCAAAGCATAAGATTTAACAACTAGAACTAACTTGCAAAATATCTGAGCCTAACTAAGAAACACCTTACAATATCCTTTACAACACGTTGTCTGCCTTCCTAGAGAATCAAGGTTGGAACCCTTCAAAATGAGGAGAAAACTAACTAAATAGATGAAAGAGAAAACCTAATTGACACCCTAGAATGCATCAAAATTTGACACATGTCCTTATCTCCTTTGTCTTCAAATCTGAATATGCACTTGTTCCTCCAAAATGGGTCTTCAACTGCACTAAAAAACTACAAGTGACTCTTCAAAATCTGAAAAAACTCCTTGCATGCATATGTCACATTCACCCCTACTCATTGATAAAAATTTGTCATATTTGTCATCTTTGAAATCTATTGGAAAAGTGTGTTGAAATTTGAAAATACCCCTTTGAGCACCTATCAACTCACTTTTGTACCTTTGCTAAAATTTGCCACTTTCACTTTTTCCCTTTCATCAGAAAACTGAAAAATTTGCTCTATTTGTGAAAGTCAAAAAATGACTTTTCACCTTGGGTCCTCTCATTGCATGAAAAAGGCAAAAATCTCTCCCCCTTTGTAGAAGATGAGTTGTCACTTTCATTTTCGAAAAACTCCCCCTCTTTGTTGAAGTAATCTCTGATTTACATTTTTTTTGCACATTCATCTATTCTTTGACTTCAAAAAATAAAAGTCCCCCTTTTAGCGAGATATAAAATAAATTCCCTCTTTTGTAGTTATTTCTTGTTACTCTACATCCCCTCATTCAATATTTTCCACACATATTTCGTTTGGCAATTCAAACTTTAACAATTTCATTTGTATATTACATTCTGGAAAAAATACCCCATCCCTAGTGAAATGCAATGGCTCCTATGGAAGTAGATAAAATATTCCCCACTTAACTTTCACTACTCCATTAATACTTTTTACATACCTCCTCTTATTATTTCACATTGTCTTTACTCACCTCACAATCTCCTTGTTACCAATAATTAACTTCTTTCCTTAAAGTATACCTGCAAATTTAGGAATGTCTGGGTTTGACCGCTTTGTCTTTCACAAGTCCGACCATTGCAAATGATGATTACTATCTTTGTAATTTATTTATGATTTCAAACAAGGCTTGTGAGACCACCTTCATTTTGGACAGGAGATTCACTATCGGGTGTATACTTTTCGACAAAATACTTTCCACCACTCATTGTTGATTAGGTCTCAATAATATGTTCAATTGCCTGATGAAGAGTAATTTCAAGAATCTTGAATTTTCAGGAGTTTCACTGAAAGATGGCATCTACCATTCTTAGTTAACATCCACCTCATAAAAGCACAACTAAAACTATATTGATAATATGGTGTCACTAAAATCTTTGCGAGCACACCCACTCGGTAAGGAAGATGACACCCAAATACCTTCAAAGTCCAACTTGACTCTATCAAATGGAGCTACTTTTATTTCACCTTCGCTGCAGGATAGTTATCTATCCCCCCACTTCTGTCTAGAAATTTAGGACAAATTTTTTGTCTTACTGGTTATACTATAAACATCATTCAAGTGGGACCCCTTTTATCATCAATAGTGACATTCTCACTGATTCATTGTTGCAACACTCCCACCCCCATATCTCCATCACAGCTTCTCCTAATGCCCATTTACCATGTTGAAAATCTATGTATTCTACAACATGCATATTCCATGGCATATGACAGAACCAGGTATTTTTTGAAGAAATTTAACTATGATACAAGCATACTTGGTTGGGCAGCATCATGGGAGGTAGCATTCTACATGCTATTGCATTTGCTGGAAGGTATGAACCTTGAATGTGTCATATCTCTACTTCCACATTTTACAGATCGATGCCAAACCGTTTACCATTTAATGAGACCACACTTCATTGGGGCGTAAAAAACACTTTGCATTTTGTCTATGCTTTTGCACTACGCATCACACCCACATGCTCATTGCAAACCACCTTGTTCATGATGCATTCTTTCTAATGGTGTTGCATCTCGCATATGACACTGACAGAAATATTGATCCTGAATGCTTCAAAAGATGAAGAGATTTGACACAAGTGTAATGGGATCCTGGGTACATCACCTAAGTGAATCACTTTGTAGGATCGAGCAAACTAGGAAATGCCACCAATAATAGAGCTGAATCCCAACTGGATAGAAGAATTGACTTGATAGATTTCATCAATGCTAATGCCTTGATTGATACTGATCTTACTAGAGCCTCTTACACTTGGTCTAACCGAAGGGATGGAGAAGACCTCATTCAAGTAAGGCTTGATAGATCCCTTATCACTCATGATTGGATCCTTTCTCATAGATGTTCTTTGTCAGTTATCAATAGAATTGGCTCGAACCATTATCCCATTTCTTTTTTTGCTGAGTCTGTTAAGAGTAAAAAGTGTTTTCCTTTTCAGTTTGAGAAGATGTGGATATCTCATCCATCTTTGGAAAAATCCATTGCGAATTGGTGGAATATTGATGTGAATGGATCTGCTATGTACAAAGTTGCTAAAAAACTTAGAAACATCAAAGATAGCATTAAGATCTGGAATAAGAAGGTTTTTAGTGATATTTTTGAATCAATAAAAAAGCTGAAGGAGGAATTAGAATAGATCCAAAACTCAATACAGAAAGATGGCTATAATAAGTATCCTAAGGCTAAGAAAAATGAGATTTTAGTCAAATTTCACAACATTATTTCTAGGGAGGAAACTTACTGGAGACAAAGATCCAGGGCTATCTGGTTGGAAGTTGGGGATAAGAACACTAAATTTTTTCACATGACATCCATGAAACATAAAGCTGCTAACAGAATATCATGACTAATTACTGAGGAAAAAATTCTTCTTAAAGATGATGACATTGGGGATGAAGCTTTTAGGTTCTTCTCTCAGCTCCTCACAGGTAGTAGGGAGATTGACATTGCTAAGCAATAGGACCTGGTTGATAACATTCCCAAGATTCTTGAACCTCACCAGAATAAGGCTCTTTCTACTATCCCTTCTGCTGAGGAAATTAAAAAAGCTATTTTTTCTTTTCAAGGGGACAAGGCTTCGGGACCAGATGGTTTTCCCATGTTCCTCTTTCAGGAATATTGGCATATTGTGGGGAAAGATACAGTCAATGTTGTTAAAGAATTTTTTGGAGCCAGAAGAATCCTTAAGGAAATGAATTTTACTTTCATTGCCCTAATCCCTAAGGTGGTTGGGGCTGATTCCATGGGAAAATTCAGGCCTATAAGTCTTTGTAACTCCTTTTATAATATTATCTCTAAAGTGAAGACTTCAAGACCTCTAGTTGTTCTCCCCTTCATCATCTCAGAGGAGCAAAAAGGATTTGTCCCTGGTAGGCAGATTTTTTACTCTATTATTCTTGTGCATGAGAATATTCATTCTCTTAATGCTGCTAACAAAGAAGGTTTTTTGATAAAGTTGGATTTGGCAAAAGCTTATGACAGAGTGGAATGGCAAGTTCTTCTCAAAATTATGGAGGCCTTTGGATTTGATGATAAGATAATTAAAATTATCAGAGAACGGATCTCCACCCCAAACTTCTCTATTCTTATCAATGGATCTCTATCTAGATTTTTTAAATCTTCCAGGGGGCTCAGGCAAGGAGATCCTACCTCTCCTATTCTTTTTACCATCTTGGTGGAGAGTATGAGCAAACTGATTCAAAAAATGAAAGTGAATAAAACCATCAAAGGTCTTCAACCTTCCTCTGCTAATGTGTCTTGTACTCATCAACAATTTGTTGATGACACTATCTTGATGGGATACTCCTCTGTTGGGAAGGTTGTTGCCTTCAAAGGTTCTCTTAGCTCTTATTCTTTGGTGAAAGGTCAGCAAGTCAATTGGGAGAAGTCAGATATCTACTTCATGAATACCCCTATTTTAAGGCAATAGAGAATTGCTAATATTATTGGGTGCACGGTGGAATTGCTTCCCTCCACTTATTTGGGTCTGCCTCTGGGTTCTAGAACTTGTTAATTGATAAACTCAACAAGAAATTGGTTGGTTGGAAGGGATCTATGTTATCTCAAGCAGGAAAGTTGCAGCTTCTTCAATCTACCCTTCAGAACCTTCCAGTCTATGCTCTTAGTCTATTTGGTATTCCGAACAAATTTGTTGAAGCTTTAGAAAGGATTCAGAAAAGATTTCTTTGGTCAAGGGTTGAAGAAAAAAAGGGATTGCCTTGATTTCTTGGGATAAAGTGTGTAAGCCTAAGTGCAAGGGGGGTTTAGGTATTAAAGCTCTTAAAACTTTCAATAAAGCTCTACTTGCTAAACAAATATGGAGGGCTTATGGCATTAAGAAAGATTAGAATTGGGTGTGGTTTGATAAATATATTCATGACCAACACCTACATTCTCTCCTCTACTTTGAAGACATCCCTGCTGGGTTTTTCATATGGAATAGTATAACCAAATCCATAAAAGTTGTTAAAGCTAGAGTTGGATGGGTCCTTGGCAAAGGTGACAAAATCAGGTTCTGAGAGGATGTCTAGATTAAAGATGAACCTATCTTTAACCAAGACTGTAGTCAATTTATTGATGAATGCAAAAGAAGGTATGGGCCTATGGTTTGTAATTACTGGAAGGAGAATAAATGAGTGAGGCTTGATGCTATTTATGCTGGATTTTCGGGGCTTCAGCAGGATCTGCTATCCTTTTTTGTTAATAAAGATTTTGATGATGTGTTTCTTTGGAAGAGTAATCCCAGGGGTAACTTCATTGTTGCTTCTTCCTATAATAATACTTTCACTTAGATCAGCAACCCTATATGGACTAAAATCTAGAATAGAGTTCTTATTCCTAAAGTTAATATGTTTTTTTGGCTTGCAGTTCATAAC